>NC_059418.1:11246190-11552940 GCF_905220565.1 Melitaea cinxia | reverse complement strand
CTTACTACCCAAGTCAAGCGTGTATAAAGAAGCTTGACTTCAAAAAATCGAGTGTGTTTTAGACCACATGACTTTTAGCTCCATGTTACATATCTCCTTCTCAACTTCCGTTCGCCTCGTCCGATCACACTTTTCGTAACGGTCTCGTCACGCATTCACCAGCTTACTCCCCCAGTCAAGCCTGCGTAAAAAAGTTTTACTTCAAATGTCTCATCTTATCGTCGGCAGTACTTTTCCCAGCTTCTGTAATCAGCTTCTGCCTTCCTACTAACATTCTTAGACTGCGCGTGTCTCTTGCATCATTCTTTTATCTTACACTAACAGCGCCACGCGGTTACACCCGCGTAACTTCCGTTCCCGTGGGAATCTCGTGATTAAAATAGCATATGGGTTATTCTAGATCTTCAGCTATCTACGAACCAAGTTTCATCAAAATCGGTCGAGTAGTTTTTGCGTGAAAGAGTAATAAACATACATACATATATCGATCCTCGCAAACTTTCGTATAATATTAAGTCGGGTTAGCTTAATTGATACCTGACGGTATTACGAGTATTTTTTTCGTGTACATATTTAATTTTATTGACAGAATTTCAAAAAAAAATAAATATATTGTGTTTGCTCGCAAACGAAAAACAAACCGACTTCAATTACATCGACAAGTAATACAACGTAAGTAAACGAAAAAAAATTAACAAACGCACTAGTCGTCACTACGATTTTCGAGGGTTCCTCTCGATTTATCTGGGTTTCCATCATCAGGTCCTTGTTTCCTTATCATGGTAACACACTTGGGATATTTTCTTTTCAACAAAAAAAGAATGATCGAAATCGGTTTATAAACGACGGAGTTATCCCCGAATTGAGTAACCTCCTCCTTTTTTGAAGTCGGTAAAAAATACAGTAGAAACAAAAGTTGGATCTAATGCCTAGTGGCATTTCTTCCTTGTCAACCGTTAGGGAACGAACCCATACTACATGACCCGTTCAGTGTGAGGGTCTAAAAATACCACGCTTGGTCAGAGACCCGGGGGGGGTTAGGTTTTCGTCACGTAGTTAGTAATCTCTAGAAATATGTCACGCTTTATCAAGCTATATTTAAATATGGCGATTTTATGGTATTAATAAACACAAACGTGAGCCAAAATATATTTTCGTTAAGTTTCTGTTTGCAAAAAAAAAAATTTAAACCATACTTCTGAATTACTATGTGGAAGGGGGGGCGTAGGAAATACCACGGTGGGTCGCCAAGGGAGTGAAAAGAAATTGTAAAAACGGGTCACGTAGTATGGGTACGTTCCATTAATGGTGACGAATGCAGAAAAATTAAATGACAGTCGTTATCCAGTTTCGCGCCACGCAAAATATGTTGCCAATTTTTTATTTATAATTCAATTGCAGTGCGACATGAACTTCAAGAACCGCATGTCGTACAACCAGCACATCAAGTACAACCTCAAACACATCGACCCCGCCAAGCTCAAGTACGTACTTGTCACGTGTATCTGAGTGTAAATTAAATTCAATACATTAGCAATATTTCATTGTTTCATTTTGTGCGTGCGTGCAAGTGTGTGTAGGGGACTAGAGATGATATTTTGAGATTCATCATCATCATCATCATTACAGCCTATACAGCCCACTGCTGGACATAGGCCTCCACAAGTTTACGCCAAAAATAACGTGAACTCGTGTGTGTTGCCCATAGTCACCACGCTGGGCAGGCGGGTTGGTGACCGCAGTACTGGCTTTGTCGCACCGAAGACGCTGCTGCCCGTCTTCGGCCTGTGTATTTCAAAGCCAGCAGTTGGATGGTTATCCCGCCATCGGTCGGCTTCATAAGTTCCAAGGTGGTAGCGGAACTGTGTTATCCCTTAGTCGCCTCTTACGACACCCACGGGAAGAGAGGGGGTGGCTAAATTCTTTAGTGCCGTAGCCACACAGCACATGTTTTGAGATTAAACTCCAATTATGTCAGATTTCTTTCTCATATACACACACACACACGTATCTTTCTCACAAATACACTCTCTCACATACACACACACACACACACACACACACACACACACACACACACACACGTGCGCATCTTTCTCACATATACATCTCACACACACTCACACACGCTCTTTCTTACACTTTCTCACACCCTCGCAACCTCTCTCTCCCACACACACACACACACACACACATCAATCTGATCTTTTTGTTTACTACTGTAGTTTTATGGCCTTTATTCATATTAAAGACTAGCTGTGCCCGCGATTTCGTCCGCGTGGAATAATGACTACATATTCAACGTGATTCTTTAAATTGGCATAACTTTTTTATTTATAAACCGATGCACATGAAACAAACACTAAATGTTAAGCTAAACTTGCCACAATATATTAGTAAAAACCTTATCTAAATCGGATAAGCCGTTTCTGAGATTAGCATGCATAAACGCACAGACAAACAGACGAAAATTCTGACAATCATTGTTTGGGGTGCTATTGACTCTACGTTGATAAAGGTCCCAATAATATTTTTTCTTGTATATCTTAAATGTACAGACAGCAACCCGTTACATTTTCATTATATGTATTGATATTGTCTATTAGCCAACAAGCTATCATTATAGACGGCGCCACGGTCGCTTAGACCGAATATAAAATCATCATATCAAAAATTTCGATCTAGCGGGTACATCGTTCTATAGCTTAATTGGCTAGAGCACCAACACGGTCAGTCGGAGACGCGGGTTCGATCCCCGCTGGAGCGGTCGATTTTTGATATGATATTCAAAATTGTTAAGCTATCATTACATACACAGATACGCGTGCCAGCTGTGCGATAAGAAGTTCGCGAAGGCGAACCGTCTCGACGAGCACAATTTGGCGGTTCATCTGAAGGTCACCCCCATCACGTGCCCTGTTCCGGGGTGTAACTTTGTAAGTACCACCGCTTTATTATTAATACACACAGTAAAATAATAAAATTACTCTGCGACGCCGCAGTACCCCCCAGCCCCGCTACACTGTACACGCCCCCCCCTCCCCCCAGGCGTGCTCGTCCCGGCCCGTGCTGCGCACGCACACGCGCACGCTGCACCGCGGGGCGCGCCGCCGCGACCACGTGTGCGACGTGTGCGGGAAGACGTACACCGTGAGTGTGTGTGTGCGACGTGTGCGGGAAGACGTACACCGTGAGTGTGTGTGTGCGACGTGTGCGGGAAGACGTACACCGTGAGTGTGTGTGTGCGACGTGTGCGGGAAGACGTACACCGTGAGTGTGTGTGTGTGTGTGCGACGTGTGCGGGAAGACGTACACCGTGAGTGTGTGTGTGCGACGTGTGCGGGAAGACGTACACCGTGAGTGTGTGTGTGCGACGTGTGCGGGAAGACGTACACCGTGAGTGTGTGTGTGCGACGTGTGCGGGAAGACGTACACCGTGAGTGTGTGTGTGTGTGTGCGACGTGTGCGGGAAGACGTACACCGTGAGTGTGTGTGTGTGTGTGCGACGTGTGCGGGAAGACGTACACCGTGAGTGTGTGTGTGCGACGTGTGCGGGAAGACATACACCGTGAGTGTGTGTGTGCGACGTGTGCGGGAAGACGTACACCGTGAGTGTGTGTGTGCGACGTGTGCGGGAAGACGTACACCGTGAGTGTGTGTGTGCGACGTGTGCGGGAAGACGTACACCGTGAGTGTGTGTGTGTGTGTGCGACGTGTGCGGGAAGACGTACACCGTGAGTGTGTGTGTGCGACGTGTGCGGGAAGACGTACACCGTGAGTGTGTGTGTGCGACGTGTGCGGGAAGACGTACACCGTGAGTGTGTGTGTGCGACGTGTGCGGGAAGACGTACACCGTGAGTGTGTGTGTGCGACGTGTGCGGGAAGACGTACACCGTGAGTGTGTGTGTGCGACGTGTGCGGGAAGACGTACACCGTGAGTGTGTGTGTGCGACGTGTGCGGGAAGACGTACACCGTGAGTGTGTGTGTGCGACGTGTGCGGGAAGACGTACACCGTGAGTGTGTGTGTGCGACGTGTGCGGGAAGACGTACACCGTGAGTGTGTGTGTGCGACGTGTGCGGGAAGACGTACACCGTGAGTGTGTGTGTGCGACGTGTGCGGGAAGACGTACACCGTGAGTGTGTGTGTGCGACGTGTGCGGGAAGACGTACACCGTGAGTGTGTGTGTGCGACGTGTGCGGGAAGACGTACACCGTGAGTGTGTGTGTGCGACGTGTGCGGGAAGACGTACACCGTGAGTGTGTGTGTGCGACGTGTGCGGGAAGACGTACACCGTGAGTGTGTGTGTGCGACGTGTGCGGGAAGACGTACACCGTGAGTGTGTGTGTGCGACGTGTGCGGGAAGACGTACACCGTGAGTGTGTGTGTGCGACGTGTGCGGGAAGACGTACACCGTGAGTGTGTGTGTGCGACGTGTGCGGGAAGACGTACACCGTGAGTGTGTGTGTGCGACGTGTGCGGGAAGACGTACACCGTGAGTGTGTGTGTGCGACGTGTGCGGGAAGACGTACACCGTGAGTGTGTGTGTGCGACGTGTGCGGGAAGACGTACACCGTGAGTGTGTGTGTGCGACGTGTGCGGGAAGACGTACACCGTGAGTGTGTGTGTGTGACGTGTGCGGGAAGACGTACACCGTGAGTGTGTGTGTGCGACGTGTGCGGGAAGACGTACACCGTGAGTGTGTGTGTGCGACGTGTGCGGGAAGACGTACACCGTGAGTGTGTGTGTGCGACGTGTGCGGGAAGACGTACACCGTGAGTGTGTGTGTGCGACGTGTGCGGGAAGACGTACACCGTGAGTGTGTGTGTGCGACGTGTGCGGGAAGACGTACACCGTGAGTGTGTGTGTGTGTGTGTGTGTGCGACGTGTGCGGGAAGACGTACACCGTGAGTGTGTGTGTGTGTGTGTGTGCGACGTGTGCGGGAAGACGTACACCGTGAGTGTGTGTGTGCGACGTGTGCGGGAAGACGTACACCGTGAGTGGGCGCTGGTGTGAGTGTGGGTGCTGGTGTGAGTATGAGTGGGAGTGCGTGTGTGAGTGGGAGTGTGTATGTGTGTGTGTGTGTGTGTGTTTGGATGTGTGAGTGGGAGTGTGTGGGTGTGTGTGTGTGAGTGTGTGCTGGAGTGTGTGGGTGTGTGAGTGGGAGTGTGTGGGTGTGTGAGTGGGAGTGTGTGAATATCAAATATTAATATATTACATATTGCAGACTAAGAAAAGTCTCGAAGGTCACCTAAGAACACACACAGGGGAGAGGCCTTTCCGTTGTGACAAGTGCCCTTCGACCTTTGGATACGAAGCGGCGCTCTACAACCACAACAAGCTAGTGCATTTGAAGCCTAAGGTCAGTATCGATAAGGTAACGAACACCTACAGAGCGTTTTAAATTTATTGAGCCTACGAACCAACACCTACAAAAGCCTTTTAAATTTATTGTGCTAAGGCACGGCGTGAAATATCTTTCTCATCTTGATGATCGCCACAGGAGTACATCACTGCCAGCAGTATTATTTAGCTGTGATCTTCTGTAAGGTCGAGGTACTTCCCCAGACGGACTGCTCCAGATTTTGAGCAGGCTATTTCCTGCTGTGCTCTACCTCAGTCAAGCCTAAAAATATTATTATATGTATGTGTAAACTGTATATTTTCCTAAATAAAATATAGATTAAGAATTAATATTGTATTTTTTTTTTTTGTAGTGTGGACGAAACCGAGCGCCGGTGCCGACGCAGACCTCGACGGATCTCACTTGACATTAATTATATTATAATAAAAATATAACTCAAATGGTGCCTTTTATTTACCATACCAACGTAAAAAATATTAATTTTTTTTTCATTTATTGAGAGCTGGATTCGAGTCCTTCGCTCTAAGCTGTACAATTTTTACATATTAAACTAACACAATAATATATGAGAATGGGGGGGGGGTCCAATGAAATCACGTTTAAATCTCACCAAATCTCATCGTAATCAAAAATCTCACCTCAATTTCAAAAAATATAAAATATATGTATAAAATATCTGTAGAAATTAGAAAATATTATTTAAAGTGCTCATTTTGCTCACTAAAATAAATCTCATGGGTAATAAAATCATTTAGATCAAAAGAATTAAAAAAATGAAAGTCACTAAAATATTTTTAGCGTCAATCTCAGGGTGAGGGGGTACAGGCAAATCTCACTAAATCTCACCAAAGGGTGGGAGGACTCTAAACTGAGTGCCTAGTGCGAGTTTCGTTTAGTCCGTCTCGCAATAACGGGCGTAAATTTTAACTTAATTTTATATGGGAAATTCGAGATTTCAACCTAGTTCTCGCGTTTGCCGCTAGATGGCTCTGTATCGATTGTATCGTATACTATTCTTTATCGTCTAGGCTGCACTGTTTAAATTCCCATACAAAATAATCTTCACGCATAAACGCGTTTCTGTCATGTTTCTGTGAATAAAACTCGCACTAGGCACTCTGATCGAAAAATAGCTCGCGTAATTAATGGATGCCCCCTAAGATACAAAGTTGTATTTTCTAATCTCAGTCTCCACTGGTCACAATAGAGCCGTTTTCGATTACCGAATCGATATAATGATTCAACGGGGAATAGTTGCCAGCATTTTTAACACCATGCCACGCTGACATGATATATACCATCTGTGGCTACCTACCACATCGAACATAAGTAGTAATAGTAATTCAATGAGGCTACTGCAATATAACTTACTTGATATACTGATACCATTACCTTTTAACCATTTAACCTTATCGATACCTTTACCTTAAAAATACCTTTACCTTTACCGTTACCAAGAAACATTGACGCGTTCGTGAAACAGGAAGTACATAGTTCTGAAAAGAGCTGTTTTAATGTTCGTGAGACAAGATTGTTAGCTCTGAAAAAAACTGTTTTATGTTCGAGAAACATGACGAATATATTCGATATTCGATCGACACCTTCTGATCAAGACTCTTATTACGACACTACAATAGTCCCTAAACATCTATACAAATAAATAAAATTGGAGTGTCTGTTCGTAATATTGAAATAGCCGCTTTTTACTAAATGCTTAAGGGTGTAAACACGGTATACTTACCAAAATAACATTTTTTACAATTTTTGTCTGTTTGTCTGTCTGTTTGTTTCGGCTAATCTTTGAAACGGCTGATAGCTGATGTAGTAAGGAGTAACTAAGGCTACCTTTATTTTAGTAATTTATTTATTTTATAACTCTGCGAACTGACAAATAACTTTTTTGTTATAGTCCACGTGGACGAAGCACAGTCTAAATGTATATATTTATTCACAAATTGTACCCGCGGTTTCAACCGTGCCAATTTGAGTAAAACCTGTACTAAAATATGTAGTTTATAGCCTTCCTCTTTAAATGGAATATCCGATATAAAAAGAATTTTTCGATTCGAAACAGTGGTTTTTGAGATAAGCGAACAATGTCTTCTGTAATATGTCTACTATAATATTAGTGTAGAAATTCAAATCTTTATATAAATAAATATATATTTTGCTAAGCGCATAACTCGAGAATGGCTCGACCGATTCGGCTAATTTATTATTTGTATGTTCCTTAAGGCCCACGAAAAGTTTTAATACAAAAAAAAAAAAACAAAAAAATGCTATTAGCTTTTGACAGAACGAAGTCATGACGAAGTCTGTTCTTTGAAGGGTAAGCGATGTGTTTGACAAAATACGTCAAACACATCGCTTACCCTTCTGTCAAATTGAAAAGTCAATAGACCGAAATGACAGAAAATGCATCAAATTCATCAATAACCTAAAAAAATCATAAATAAACAGAAATGAGACTCGCATTTCTGTACCGCGGTCCAAAATTAGCATTATTACTTACTCGAAACTTCTCAGAGGGAAATGTGCCGAAAGCGTTGCGAAGCTTAAAATCAAAGTCCACGAAGACAAATATTCAGTATTATGTAGATTCTTGTAGAGTTAGAGCGGTCGCTGGTAATGGGGGCGATGGCTGCATATCTTTCCTTAGTGCCTGGTGTAAGGACCGCGCTGGACCTGATGGGGGCGATGGGGGTCATGGTGGCCACGTTATATTTCAAGTATGTTAGCAACTTTTTTTATACGACTAGGTCGGCAAATAAGTAAGTGGTTACCGTACACCTGCAACACCATGACCATCGAGAGCGTTGCTGACCCTACCCCAGAGCATCCCCAGTACCTTATACAGGAACACAACACTGCTTGAAAGCAGTATTAATTAGCTGTGGTCTTCTGTAAGGCCGAGGTACTTCCCCAGTCTGCCTGCTCCAGATTTAGAGTGGGATATTTTCTACGGTGCTCTACCTCAGTTCAAAATAATAAATTTAAAATTCAAGTTGTAACTAATTTATTCATACTTTATTCTGACCATCAACTTATTTAATTATGGAAATTTGTTGATTGCAAAGTAGTAATTTAGATTGCTTCTAAACTAATTTTTTTTTTCATTGACTTTCTAAACACTGAATTATTATATACAGTTCATATAAAAATGTCTAGATTTCTTATCTTACGTGTTTTTAATTTATTTATTGAAGTAAAAATTCTTTACGTACGCTTGACTTGGGGGGTAAGCTGGTGAATGGCGAGATTAGAGCGCTACGAAAAGTGTGATGGGACGAGGTGAACGGGAGTTGAGAGGGAGATATAACTTAGATGGAGCTAAAAAGGTTGTTGTTGTTGTTGTTTTTGTTCACGGGCTCTTTTCTGCAACTCGACGTCTCGGTGCGCCTTTTTTGCGTGATTGGCTGGGGGGCACTATTCGTGCCAGCCTAGCTTCTTGAGGAAGCCTAGCAGACCCTTCACGTTGCCGACAACTCCCTGGAGCAACCTCGGTGTCCCAAGGGGTAGTGCCCAAAAGCTAAAGAGGTTATACTTCAGTCGTGTGGTCTAAAGCATACTTTTTTTCCAGGCCACTCACTCTAAGAAGAGCTTGAATCACTGCAACACAGTTATCCAAGCTAAGCCCGGGGACAAGGGCTCATCGAAGGACTGCAACGGAAAGAATGCTCAACACGTTGTCGTACAGGTGCCCTTAGGTAGGCTTGGAACTGAACAATATTCTCCTATTTTTAGTTTTAATAAATAAAAAATCATCAATTATAAAGTTTGTTTATTTGTTTAAACGCTAATGTATAAATACAAACTTAAATTTAGTTCTGAGGTTCCGTAATAGATGGCGCTATTGGTATTTTAAGTCGGGCTAACATTATTATGTAGGTAATAAGTCTTATTACATTCGTGGAATGTAAGATTTGTATACCCTTTAATTATACCCTTGGTGCACAAGGTTTTTTTATTTATAACCCTTGTAGCATCACTCGTTTTGACCTGTCTAAGCCTGGTTGTTATAGAGCTCATTTCAAGAACTGCTGGTTCTGCTGGAGGTGGTCTCAAGCACACTCGTTTTTTTTTTAAAGATGGAACCTAACCCTTTGTCAAATTTTGATTGCTATATCAATGTTTGGTGCAAATAAACTATATTTTTCGTTATTTCAGGCACGATAATCAAGGATAGTGCGGGCAGGGTGGTCGGGGACTTGCAAGAGGAGGGGATGATGTTCGTGGCGGCCAGGGGGGGCGCGGGGGGAAGGGGGAACAAGTTCTTCCTCACCTCCACCGAGCAGGTCTTATTTGTATTTCATTTATTTATGTAATATATCTTGACGTATGAATATGAAACAATAGACATTTAAGTGTATAAGTAGAAGTGACGTAAGCAAGGAAGTAAGTTGAAATCCGTTTCTATGCGTTCGGAAAGCCGTACTAAATAGTGATGTCTAACAATATATTTGTATTCAGGAAACAAACAGTACAAAATCACATAAGAAATGGTAAGAATATAAAAACTTCGAATTTCGAAACTTCTGCCGCGAACTCATAGGGGTTTTTGCCCATAGTCACCACGCTGGGCAGGCGGGTTGGTGACCGCAGGGCTGGCTTTATCGTACCAAAGACGCTGCTGCCCGTCTTCGGCCTGTGTACTTCAAACCCAGCAGTTAGATGGTTATCCCGCTATCGGTAGGCATTTTAAGTACCAAAGTAGTAGTGGAACTGTGTTATCCCTTAGTCGCCTCTTACGACACCCACGGGAAGAGAGGGGGTGGCTATATTCATTACTGCCGTAGCCACACAGCGTATTAACATTAATTAATTTATATATTTAGTTGGTCCATCCACAGAATCAAGAGTACTCTTAAAGATTACTTGAAGAAAGTAAATTTTTCATTTCTATTTATTGTGTTTAAATAAATAATGGACAACTCCAGGCACCCATGATAGCGGAGCATGGAGCGGAGGGGGAGAGCCTCCAATACACGCTGGAGGTCCGGTCCATGGCCCACGTGGGTCTCATCGGGTTCCCCAACGCTGGCAAGAGCACTCTCCTAAGGGCTGTGAGCCGGGCCCGGCCCACCGTAGCCCCTTACCCCTTCACGACCCTCCGGCCGCATATTGGTAACCACCACCACCACTATACAATACTTAAAATTGTGTTACATTTTCATAATCTATTCTATAATTGTGTAGTGCTGTGTGGCTACGGCACTAAAGAATTTAGCCACCCCCTCTCTTCCCGTGGGTGTCGTAAGAGGCGACTAAGGGATAACAAGGTTCCACAACCACCTTGGAACTTAAGATGCCGACCGATGGCGGGATAACCATCCAACTGCTGGCTTTGAAATACACAGGCCGAAGACGGGCAGCAGCGTCTTCGGTGCGATAAAGCCAGTACTGCGGTCACCAACCCGCCTGCCCAGCGTGGTGACTATGGGCAAAACACATGAGTTCACGTTATTTTTGGCGTAAACTTGTGGAGGCCTATGTCCAGCAGTGGACTGTATAGGCTGTAATGATGATTCTATAATTCTACTAAATTTGATTAGCCTGTTGGGGAAGTGAACCTGCATTCTGCTTCGGGGGTAGTAGATTGGATTTCTATATAAGTTTGGTTCATTATTTATATGTATTTATCTATAACAGCCGGCTATTACCTGCAACACAAGCATTAAGTTGCTTACTGCAGGAACAGACGACCGTGTGTGAAAGTGAGTGTGAGTTAAGAGTGATTTTGGTGTTATTTTGTATAGAGAGATTAAATGCTATGGAGCAGCCCGAATGGGGAAGTACCTCGACCTTACAGAAGTTCACAGCAAAATAATACTGCTTTCAAGCAGTATTGTGTTCCTGTTGGTGAGTAAGGTGACCAGAGCTCCTGGGGGGATTGGGGATAGGGTCGGTAACGCGCTTGCGACGCTTCTGGTGTTGCAGATGTCTATAAGCTACGGTAACCGCTTACCATCAGGTGAGCCGTACGCTTGTTTGCCGACCTAGTGACATAAAAAAAATGCTTTTTATCTGGTTTTTAGGTTTTATCAAAATCAGTTCATTCTTTGAGTGTGGAGTTAGGATTTTGCCATTCAGACTATCAATTAGTCAAAATTCTTTACACACTCTTGACTTAGGGAGTAAATTGGTGAATGCGTGCGAGCGTTACGAAAAGTGTGATCGGACGAGGCGAACGGAAGTTGAGAGGGAGATATCAGTTAGTGAAGATAGAAAGAGAGAGAGTTACGTTTCGTAATTTGTACTTCAGTCGTGTAGTCTAAAGCACACTCTCAGAAAACCTGATTGAATTAATAAAAAGTAGATGCTTTATTATATCTGGCGCGAACTTGGGGCGGCCTATGTCCAGCAGTGGACTGCGATAGGCTGAACTAACTAAGATGCTTTAATCTCCTGTTTCAACAGTTGTGGATAACCACGGTCTTATACACAGGTCATGATTAAGCCGACGTACCCCTACTACTGTTGTTGCACGACCTGTGTTGAAAATCGTGTGGATAACGCTTTTTGACGGATGATGCTATCCAACAGATAAAAGTATATAATATAATATTCTTTTTTTACCATCGAATTCATATTTATGGGATATTTTTATTTGCTAGTGTGCTCCTAATGGCCTATTCTACCTCTTGTTGTTAAAGTTATCCGCAACTTATCTGTATAATATAATCGGTCTTTTTTATATTTTTGTATACGTTTACAGGTATGGTACCGTACGATGACTACGAACAGGTGGCGATCGCAGATCTACCGGGTTTGATTCCCGGCTCGCACAAGAACTATGGACTCGGTATGTTTTCTATACTATTTATAATTGTTTGTTTTCAAACAAACAACCATCCAACTTTAATTTATTTAAAAAGTAGTCGAATTAAGGATCTTCATCTTTCTTAAAGTCAGTTAATATTAAACGTATGTTTATTTATATTTGGTTATTAAGTGCTAACTAATGACTCTATGTGCTCTCTGCCTTACAAAGGCAGACAACACTGCTTGAAAGCAGTATTATTTAGCTGTTTGATCGCTCCAGATTTTGTCACGGTGGTCTACTGAGTAGACTAACGGTATACTGAGTAGACTAACGGTCTAATGAGTAGACTAACGGTCTACTGAGTAGACTAACGGTCTACTGAGTAGACTAACGGTCTACTGAGTAGACTAACGGTCTACTGAGTAGACTAAAGGTCTACTGCATAGACTACGGTCTACTCAGTAGAACACCGTCAGAAACAACACTACTTGAGAGTATTATTTAGCAGTGACCTTCTGTAAGGTCGAGGTACCCAGTCGGGCTCCAGATTTTGAGCAGTTATGAGCAGGATATATTCTACTGAACCTGTAACCTTCTATTTACAGGTATCCAATTCCTCCAACACGCAGAAAGATGCAAAGGTCTTATATTCCTTTTAGACGGTAGCGATGACCCTTCAGAACAGTATGACATCTTAAGCTATGAACTATCTCAGTACAGCAAGACGTTAGCGGAGCGACCCAAGTGTATCGTAATCAATAAAATAGACCTCCCCGAGGCCAGGCTGAATTACAACGAGATGAGGAAAAGTATGCAAGTCATCGGCATATCAGCGAAGACGGGACTCAATTTGGCTGAATTTTTGACGGTTATAAGAAAAATGTATGATAGCGATGTCCAGTAGATAAGTTTAGTTCAGAAATAAAATAATCTTGTTACCGTTTACAAATTTTATTTACACTTTATTTTACATATTTATAGTCTGTGACTTGAGAACTAATTACACAATTTACTGATCAAGTTTATCTAGCACATAAGTTTCTGATAAGCTATCAAAGACTTACAGGAGGTAAAATAAGTCTGGTTTAATTTCAACTAATAAACTTTTGGTTTCATAAATTGAAATATCAGCAACTTGTACCAGCTGGATACCATTACAATTCAAATCTGGAACTTTAATATACTCTACTATATAATACTGAAAGCTAACCAAAAAGTTCAAAAGGCAACTCTTTATAGGGATTCTAGTGCTTGTGTGAGGATAAATGGGGCACAGAATGGTTTAATATCGAAAAAGGTGTTAGACAGGGATGTGTAGCGTCACCGTGGCTGTTTAATCTGTTCATGGACAATTGTTTGACAGATTTAAAAGAGAGTGAAAGTGGGTTGAGAATAAATGAGTTACTCGTCAAATGTCTTCTCTATGCTGATGATCAAGTATTACTTGCGTCTTCGCCCGAGGAGTTGCAGGAGATGGTAACTGATATGAGTGGAGCCTTTGTAAGAAAGGGAATGAAGATGAATGTAAAGAAGACGAAAGTGATGGTGTTTGAAAGAGATGAGGCAGTGACAGGCTGCAATATCGTGATTGGAGATGAACGAATTGTACAGGTGAATGAGTTTGTGTATCTGGGTTCGAAGTTTACAAGAGATGGAAAGTGTGAGAGTGATATTGAAAGAAGAGTGAATGAAGACAACAGGGTGAATGGAGCTTTGCACTCCTTTATGAGCAGTTGGAAGGTGTCTAACAAGGCTCGTTTGGCTGTGCATGAGGGGGTGTTGGTTCCGACACTCATGTACGGAAGTGAAAGTTGGGTATGGCAGAGGAAACATGAAAGCAGAATAAATGCAGTTGAGATGAGAGCGTTAAGAAGTATGATAGGAGTTAAACTGAGTGACAGGATAAGAAATAGTGAGATAAGGAAACGTTGTGGTCTGAAAGAAGATGTAGTGACAAAAATTGAGAAAGGTATGCTCAGGTGGTTTGGTCATGTCGAGAGAATGATGGAAGAACGATTGACGAAAAAAGTGTAAAAGGCGAGTGTGGATGGAAGGGTTGGAAGGGGTAGACCTAGGCGGACGTTCCGAGACCATAAGAGACGTCTTGAAAAAAGGCCAGGTCAAGAGTACCCTAAACCGTAGAACATGTGTGAAGGGAATAATGAAAGTGGATGAAGCGAAAGAAGTATGTAAGGATTGTAGCAAGTGGAAAGAAGTGGTCTCTGCCTACCCCTACGGGAAAGAGTCGTGATAGACGATAAACACCAGCTTTTTGGAATCATCAAAATCAGTACAACCAGTACAATTAAAAATAGGCTACAAAACAATGTCACTGATCGGCCACTGATGTACTATTGTGACACGATTGTCACAGACACGTAGTTTGCGTTAGCAGTCCGGAGGGCCCGATGGCACTTCTGCGCCCTTCCTCGCCTTCTTGGTCTTCTTCGGCTGGATCTTCATCTGTGAATTATATATTTATTAATGTATTTGAACTACTTTTATGGATAGAAATTGTGATATAGTATCGTGTACGCTTCCGCCTGTAATATCCCACTGCTGGGCTTAAGCTTCTTTCCCTGTAGGAGAAGGATAAGAGCTTAATCCACCACGCTGCTCCAATGCGGATATATTCTTTACTATGAGTAACGATCGTTATCAGGTGTCCTTTACATAGATGATAAAGATGTGTGTGACGCTGTATTTTATGCAACATGTTTCTAATTTTGTACTAAAACACAGTTTATATATTATTTTCAAAAGAGTAACTGCGGAGTTTCTTGCCGATTCTTCTCTGCACCTACATTCCGAACCGGTGCTAGCTTCACTTTTAAAAATGATTAAAATATTTGTAAAATGACGATTCGAAAGTGCTTTTGAAGCTAATTTGTATAAAGATATTTTTAATTTAATTTATTGTCGTGTTGTGTTATATTGTGCTGTACGGTGTAATGTAGGGTCAAATCGTGTAATGTAGTGTTAAGTCGGGTAATGTAGTGTCAAGTCGTGCAAACTAGTGTCAAGTCGTGCGTGACGGGCGGGGAAACTTCACCAACTTCTTACGATTCGCTTTTCTTTCGTTGTTATTTGGTCAGACAATACACGAAATCCTTATCATACGAGTCGTCTCTTATTTCAAGTAAAAGTAAACGTTAAATAGTTTTAATAACGATTGATCTTAAAATCAAATACTACACGAGCAATCTGAATTACGAACAAGTGTCAAGTCGGGTAATGTAGTGTCATGTCGGGTAATGTAGTATCAAGTCGTGTAATGTAGTATCAAGTCGTGTAATGTAGTATCAAGTCGGGTAATGTAGTGTCAAGTCGGGTAATGTAGTGTCAAGTCGTGTAATGTAGTGTCAAGTCGTGTAATGTAGTGCCGTGTCGGGTCGTGTAATACAGTGTTGTGTGGTGTATCATATGATTTTAATTTTATTAATATAAATGTACTAATTTGTATTATTATTATGTTTGTTTTTTATGAATTTTATGAATTTTTTAAGCGTGATTATTTATTGATTATTTTATATTTTTTGATTATTTTGTTTTTATTGAATTGTTTAAATTGTTTGTTAAATTTAATGTTATTTGTTGTGATCAACTTAACTAACGCATCGGGTTACTGTAATGTTAGTTCTAAGTTTTTTCTTTAATGCATAAATAAATAATAAATAATAATTATTTATCGTTGTGTCCATTTGTTATAAGTATTCTTCGACGGTTCGCAGGAAAGTGGACATAAGGTGCCAATCAAACCACTAATTGCAAATTCATGCGACGTTTCGATCCTTTATTGGATCATCATCATCTTTACATGTAGTAGTCAATAGACATCTCCTTATTAAAGTTCTCTCACTATGTAAGATTCCAAATCCAAATACATTATATATTATTTTTAAGTTATGTTTTAAGCTGTATTCTATGAATTTTGAAAATTTAAACTAAAATAATAAATAATAATAATGATGTAGCGCCACTTGCGCTCCCCGACCTTGTAGTGCACCTCCCGCACGTGCCGGTACAGCGACGAGTACCAGCCGAAGGCGGCGCTGCACTGCTCGCAGGAGTACGGCGTCTCGCTCGTGTGCATCGCGACTATGTGGTACTTCAGCTTGGCCGCGTTCTAATGATAATATAATTAAATTGATATATATATATATATATGTAAACAAAGTGCGTGACACTTCATTTAAGTAGTTATTAATATAATTTGTAATTGTTCTTTGATGGACATTTGATCTGCGAATTGGTTGCTATGGAGCTGTTTTTTTCATATTAAACGATTGTAATTGTAAATATTTAAATAATAGTTATTATTAAGAACTGGTGAAGCAATAGCTTTAAATGTTGTTTCTCTTTTCAGAGCAACACAATTATTGTTTTACTGTTCAAAATATACAAGAATAATTATAAAATAAAACATTATATATATATATATATATATTTTAATACTAAGAAGGTGGCAAATAAGCGTACAGTTCTGATGGTGACCGGTTACCGTAGCTTATAGACACCTGCAACATCAGAAGCATCTAAAGTTGCCGACCCTACCCACAATCCCCCCAGGAGATCTGGTCACCTTACTCACACAGAAACAGAACTGCTTGAAAACAGCATTATTTAGCTGTGACCTCCTGTAAGGTCGAGGTGCTTCACCATTTCAACTGCCTGATGTTCCCTACCACAGTTAATAAATTATATTTTCGTATTTTATATTCTTTATTCATGTATTATGTTAATTAATAAATATAAAATCAAATCAATTTTAGCACATAGATCTTCATCGTCATCATTCATCATCATCATTTCAGCCTATCACAGTCCACTACTGGATATAGGCCTCAACAAGTTCGAGCCAAAAATAGCGTGAACTCGTATGTGTTGCCCATAATCACCACGCTAGGCAAGCGGGTTGGTGACCACAACCTGGCTTTGTCGCACCGAAGACGCTGCCGCCCGTCTTCGGCCTGTGTATTTCAAAGCCAGTAATTAAATGGTTATCCAGCCATCGGTCGGCTCGAAACGCCAAAATATCATATTTGAAATAATTTAAAACTGAAATTAAAAACCCACCTGGTAAGATTTCCCGCAGACGTGGCACAGGTTGTCCTTCTTCTCCTTGTTCCTGTGGACGTTTTGCATATGGACGTAGAGGGATGTGTGACACTTGAAGGGCTGGAAACATTGCATAGTGTGAAACAAGCTTCCAGCTGTCTGTGTGCAAATCTTTAAAACTACGCAACGGATTTTGATGCGGTTTTCTTTAGTGAATCGAGTGGTTCCAGAGGAAGGTTTGTATGTATAATACATGTATAATATAGTAGAGGAATACTGATTGTTTTTTGCAACCGTGCGAAGCCGGGGCTGGTCGCTAGTAATACAATACAAATATACTTTATTGTTCACTAAGAGGAAATTATTTACATCGAAAATGATAACAAACATGTACATAAGGCGGTCTTATCCACACAACATTAAGCATGAAAAGGACATGAAGAAGAATTAGACGGCATGGAGGTGTACATACATATACAGGGTGACTGGTGAATTAGTATCAATATTTGAGGACGTGTTATTTGAGGATCATATATGACGAAAAAAAATTACATATAAAATAAATATTCATAAACTTCTAAGTAAAGTTAACCAACAGTTATCTCGCTAATTACGCGTCGTCTGGACGCCCTAGCTGCGCAGTCGTCACAAAGCAGGTGTGTAGGTATAGGTACATTTAGTTATCGCGCGGTCGTTTACCTACGTCCAAACACCGCCAAGTGTTAACAGGGTAGCAGGCTACTTTTGATAAACCAGTATGATCCAATCCCCCTTCATACTTTAATTTTAGCTTCGGACAGGCAAAAATACCAAAATAAGATTAGGCCGACCCCTTCCCCTTGATAAATATTCCCCTTGATAATTTGATAAATATTAATTTATTACGTAAGAATCTAAACGAAAAAATGAATACACGTTTGGTTTGTTTCAATGTTTATTTTTATTTGTACTTTAGGTAGGTACTAATAATTTTTATTTTTTGGTAGTAATAAACTTTGGTTTTAATTATGATCTTTACCGATATAAGATTTTCAGTCCAAAACTTAACAAAAAAAAAAACTACATATTCAACTACAATATTAAAATTTATCAACAAAATAACGAATGTTGTTTACGAAAGCAAGTGACAACTAGTCGGCACTCGCGCGGTTGCCGCGATTTTTCAAGGTATTTTCACTTTGCGCATTTTTGTAATTTTACCTAAGAACTATCGAGACTAAAGGACATGATCGACCCCCTCTCCCCCTAAATCGTCTTACGTAATAAATGAACCAACTATACTTATTGTCTTTTACATGATATAACACGAACGGGTCACTTTTAAGTACACTGCATTTGTGTATTGATAAGCCGTACCTAATTACTTATGACAGGTCACATTCACACGAGACATATTAGGTATACGCGTAAGATCGATTACTAGGCGCGCGCGTTGGAAGATGGACGTACTCCGACGTACAAACCTTATGGCGGCGCTCGCCCAACTGACCTAGTGACCTACTAATCGAATTTAGGGGGGAATTCGAATTGGCGGGGGTTGCGGCGGGCGGCGGCAAGCGGCACGGTACAAGGCCAAGGCCGCACGCGCCGCCATTATGGCTGAAAATTAATATGTCTACATTTCATTTATTTAAATTGAAATGTGTGGGAATATTGTCAAAAATTAAGTACCTATTTTTTTTACATAATTCGAATGAGAATCATGTACCGAGTATCCTCTGTAAATATTGATAGTAATTCACCAGTCACCCTGTATATACTACTAGCTTTTGCCGCGGCTTCACGCGCATTGAATTTTTTTCATAATAAGCACCCTGTATTACTTTTAATACCTCCAAGAATATGTGTAGAGTTTCATGATGATCGGTTAAGTAGTTTTCGCGTGAAAGCGTAACACACAAACTTACATTCACATTTATAATATTACTAGTAGACCCGGCAGACGCTGTCCTGCCTGTAAAACAGCTACCAAATTTGATTGCTTACATACCGACAGCAGCGCCACCTACCAGGTCCAATTGATATAAAAACTACCCTATCTCCCAAGTTGGACCAAATAATAGATGTTCACAAAACTTTATAAAAATTGGTTCAGTTGTTTCGGAGTTTATCGCGAACATACATCGTGACGCTAAATTTTTATATATATAGATATTAGTAGGTATAATCATACACACAAATATACAAATTCCAAATATATCAATAGTTATAATATAAACCCGAAAAGATTCCAATTCCTAAGGGTTTTAATTGAAAATTTTTGTGTTGTAGCCCATTTACCGAGGGAGACTATTTTTTAATTCGAACTAAGGCGTGTAAAACCGAGGGGCACAGTCCTAAAGAAATGTTTGTGTGTTTGTGTGTGTGTGTGTGTGTGTGTGTGTGTGTGTGTGTGTGTGTGTGTGTGTGTGTGTGTGTGTGTGTGTGTGTGTGTGCGCGTGTGTGTCTGTCAGACCTTATCGCAGAGCTGGCAGCGGAACTTGATCTTATGGAGGTGTTCCCAGTCGATGTGGTCCCGCAGGCGTGTCTTGTTCACGAACTTCTTGCCGCACTCGTTGCACATAAACCTGAAATATATAATTGTGTTCGCAAACAAAAAAAAACCGACTTCAATTACATCGACAAGTAATACAACTTAAGTAGACAAAAAAATTAGTCAAGTAAATATTTGCTATCGAACATTACTTAAAAAAGTAGTTATCAAATCTCAATAAAATTTAAATGATACAAGAATCATCAACTAATACAAGAATCATTAAAATCGGTAAACCCAGTGAAAAGTTATGCAGTATAATACAACGTAGGTACACAAAAAATAGATAGTGGTATAGTGTATTGTAAAGCGTTGTAGAGTGGTATAATGTATTGTAGAGTGTTGTAGAGTGGTATAATGTATTGTAGAGTGTTGTAGAGTGGTATAGTGTATTGTAGACTGTCGTGGAGTGGTATAATGTATTGAAGAGCGGTTTAAAGTGGTATAGTGTATTGTTGAGTGTTATGTATCTTGACGTATAACATTGGAATAATAGATATTAAGTGTACTAGTATTTTATTAAGTTTTGTATAAAGGAAATTGTAGGAAATTGGCAGAGCAATCAACCGACATATCTATAAGGCTATATCCTTTTGCAGCGATGTCGAACATTGAGCACTTTAGAGTGGTATAGTGTGGCGTAAGTGAGGCGTAAGTGTAGTGTGGAGTAAGTGTGGTGTAAGTGTAGTGTGGAGTAAGTGTGGCGTAAGTATGGCGTAAGTGTGGAGTAAGTGTGGTGTAAGTGAAGTGTTAAGTGTGGCGTAAGTGTGGAGTAAGTGTGGCGTAAGTGCGGAGTAAGTGTGGTGTAAGTGTGGTGTAAGTGTGGAGTAAGTTTGGTGTAAGTGTGGAGGAAGTGCGGAGTAAGTGTGGAGTAAGTGCGGTGTGTGGCGCTGCAGAGTGCCGCAGTGCTCACGTGAAGTCGGTCTCGGCGACGTGCCGCCTCGACACGCGCAGGTGCTGGCGGTACGTCGCCACGGACGCGAACCGCTTGTCGCCTGTAGTGGCAAAGTGCCGCAGTGCTCACGTGAAGTCGGTCTCGGCGACGTGCCGCCTCGACACGCGCAGGTGCTGGCGGTACGTCGCCACGGACGCGAACCGCTTGTCGCCTGTAGTGGCAAAGTGCCGCAGTGCTCACGTGAAGTCGGTCTCGGCGACGTGCCGCCTCGACACGCGCAGGTGCTGGCGGTACGTCGCCACGGACGCGAACCGCTTGTCGCCTGTAGTGGCAAAGTGCCGCAGTGCTCACGTGAAGTCGGTCTCGGCGACGTGCCGCCTCGACACGCGCAGGTGCTGGCGGTACGTCGCCACGGACGCGAACCGCTTGTCGCCTGTAGTGGCAAAGTGCCGCAGTGCTCACGTGAAGTCGGTCTCGGCGACGTGCCGCCTCGACACGCGCAGGTGCTGGCGGTACGTCGCCACGGACGCGAACCGCTTGTCGCCTGTAGTGGCAAAGTGCCGCAGTGCTCACGTGAAGTCGGTCTCGGCGACGTGCCGCCTCGACACGCGCAGGTGCTGGCGGTACGTCGCCACGGACGCGAACCGCTTGTCGCCTGTAGTGGCAAAGTGCCGCAGTGCTCACGTGAAGTCGGTCTCGGCGACGTGCCACCTCGACACGCGCAGGTGCTGGCGGTACGTCGCCACGGACGCGAACCGCTTGTCGCCTGTAGTGGCAAAGTGCCGCAGTGCTCACGTGAAGTCGGTCTCGGCGACGTGCCGCCTCGACACGCGCAGGTGCTGGCGGTACGTCGCCACGGACGCGAACCGCTTGTCGCCTGTAGTGGCAAAGTGCCGCAGTGCTCACGTGAAGTCGGTCTCGGCGACGTGCCGCCTCGACACGCGCAGGTGCTGGCGGTACGTCGCCACGGACGCGAACCGCTTGTCGCCTGTAGTGGCAAAGTGCCGCAGTGCTCACGTGAAGTCGGTCTCGGCGACGTGCCGCCTCGACACGCGCAGGTGCTGGCGGTACGTCGCCACGGACGCGAACCGCTTGTCGCCTGTAGTGGCAAAGTGCCGCAGTGCTCACGTGAAGTCGGTCTCGGCGACGTGCCGCCTCGACACGCGCAGGTGCTGGCGGTACGTCGCCACGGACGCGAACCGCTTGTCGCCTGTAGTGGCAAAGTGCCGCAGTGCTCACGTGAAGTCGGTCTCGGCGACGTGCCGCCTCGACACGCGCAGGTGCTGGCGGTACGTCGCCACGGACGCGAACCGCTTGTCGCCTGTAGTGGCAAAGTGCCGCAGTGCTCACGTGAAGTCGGTCTCGGCGACGTGCCGCCTCGACACGCGCAGGTGCTGGCGGTACGTCGCCACGGACGCGAACCGCTTGTCGCCTGTAGTGGCAAAGTGCCGCAGTGCTCACGTGAAGTCGGTCTCGGCGACGTGCCGCCTCGACACGCGCAGGTGCTGGCGGTACGTCGCCACGGACGCGAACCGCTTGTCGCCTGTAGTGGCAAAGTGCCGCAGTGCTCACGTGAAGTCGGTCTCGGCGACGTGCCGCCTCGACACGCGCAGGTGCTGGCGGTACGTCGCCACGGACGCGAACCGCTTGTCGCCTGTAGTGGCAAAGTGCCGCAGTGCTCACGTGAAGTCGGTCTCGGCGACGTGCCGCCTCGACACGCGCAGGTGCTGGCGGTACGTCGCCACGGACGCGAACCGCTTGTCGCCTGTAGTGGCAAAGTGCCGCAGTGCTCACGTGAAGTCGGTCTCGGCGACGTGCCGCCTCGACACGCGCAGGTGCTGGCGGTACGTCGCCACGGACGCGAACCGCTTGTCGCCTGTAGTGGCAAAGTGCCGCAGTGCTCACGTGAAGTCGGTCTCGGCGACGTGCCGCCTCGACACGCGCAGGTGCTGGCGGTACGTCGCCACGGACGCGAACCGCTTGTCGCCTGTAGTGGCAAAGTGCCGCAGTGCTCACGTGAAGTCGGTCTCGGCGACGTGCCGCCTCGACACGCGCAGGTGCTGGCGGTACGTCGCCACGGACGCGAACCGCTTGTCGCCTGTAGTGGCAAAGTGCCGCAGTGCTCACGTGAAGTCGGTCTCGGCGACGTGCCGCCTCGACACGCGCAGGTGCTGGCGGTACGTCGCCACGGACGCGAACCGCTTGTCGCCTGTAGTGGCAAAGTGCCGCAGTGCTCACGTGAAGTCGGTCTCGGCGACGTGCCGCCTCGACACGCGCAGGTGCTGGCGGTACGTCGCCACGGACGCGAACCGCTTGTCGCCTGTAGTGGCAAAGTGCCGCAGTGCTCACGTGAAGTCGGTCTCGGCGACGTGCCGCCTCGACACGCGCAGGTGCTGGCGGTACGTCGCCACGGACGCGAACCGCTTGTCGCCTGTAGTGGCAAAGTGCCGCAGTGCTCACGTGAAGTCGGTCTCGGCGACGTGCCGCCTCGACACGCGCAGGTGCTGGCGGTACGTCGCCACGGACGCGAACCGCTTGTCGCCTGTAGTGGCAAAGTGCCGCAGTGCTCACGTGAAGTCGGTCTCGGCGACGTGCCGCCTCGACACGCGCAGGTGCTGGCGGTACGTCGCCACGGACGCGAACCGCTTGTCGCCTGTAGTGGCAAAGTGCCGCAGTGCTCACGTGAAGTCGGTCTCGGCGACGTGCCGCCTCGACACGCGCAGGTGCTGGCGGTACGTCGCCACGGACGCGAACCGCTTGTCGCCTGTAGTGGCAAAGTGCCGCAGTGCTCACGTGAAGTCGGTCTCGGCGACGTGCCGCCTCGACACGCGCAGGTGCTGGCGGTACGTCGCCACGGACGCGAACCGCTTGTCGCCTGTAGTGGCAAAGTGCCGCAGTGCTCACGTGAAGTCGGTCTCGGCGACGTGCCGCCTCGACACGCGCAGGTGCTGGCGGTACGTCGCCACGGACGCGAACCGCTTGTCGCCTGTAGTGGCAAAGTGCCGCAGTGCTCACGTGAAGTCGGTCTCGGCGACGTGCCGCCTCGACACGCGCAGGTGCTGGCGGTACGTCGCCACGGACGCGAACCGCTTGTCGCCTGTAGTGGCAAAGTGCCGCAGTGCTCACGTGAAGTCGGTCTCGGCGACGTGCCGCCTCGACACGCGCAGGTGCTGGCGGTACGTCGCCACGGACGCGAACCGCTTGTCGCCTGTAGTGGCAAAGTGCCGCAGTGCTCACGTGAAGTCGGTCTCGGCGACGTGCCGCCTCGACACGCGCAGGTGCTGGCGGTACGTCGCCACGGACGCGAACCGCTTGTCGCCTGTAGTGGCAAAGTGCCGCAGTGCTCACGTGAAGTCGGTCTCGGCGACGTGCCGCCTCGACACGCGCAGGTGCTGGCGGTACGTCGCCACGGACGCGAACCGCTTGTCGCCTGTAGTGGCAAAGTGCCGCAGTGCTCACGTGAAGTCGGTCTCGGCGACGTGCCGCCGCGACACGCGCAGGTGCTGGCGGTACGTCGCCACGGACGCGAACCGCTTGTCGCCTGTAGTGGCAAAGTGCCGCAGTGCTCACGTGAAGTCGGTCTCGGCGACGTGCCGCCTCGACACGCGCAGGTGCTGGCGGTACGTCGCCACGGACGCGAACCGCTTGTCGCCTGTAGTGGCAAAGTGCCGCAGTGCTCACGTGAAGTCGGTCTCGGCGACGTGCCGCCTCGACACGCGCAGGTGCTGGCGGTACGTCGCCACGGACGCGAACCGCTTGTCGCCTGTAGTGGCAAAGTGCCGCAGTGCTCACGTGAAGTCGGTCTCGGCGACGTGCCGCCGCGACACGCGCAGGTGCTGGCGGTACGTCGCCACGGACGCGAACCGCTTGTCGCCTGTAGTGGCAAAGTGCCGCAGTGCTCACGTGAAGTCGGTCTCGGCGACGTGCCGCCTCGACACGCGCAGGTGCTGGCGGTACGTCGCCACGGACGCGAACCGCTTGTCGCCTGTAGTGGCAAAGTGCCGCAGTGCTCACGTGAAGTCGGTCTCGGCGACGTGCCGCCTCGACACGCGCAGGTGCTGGCGGTACGTCGCCACGGACGCGAACCGCTTGTCGCCTGTAGTGGCAAAGTGCCGCAGTGCTCACGTGAAGTCGGTCTCGGCGACGTGCCGCCTCGACACGCGCAGGTGCTGGCGGTACGTCGCCACGGACGCGAACCGCTTGTCGCCTGTAGTGGCAAAGTGCCGCAGTGCTCACGTGAAGTCGGTCTCGGCGACGTGCCGCCGCGACACGCGCAGGTGCTGGCGGTACGTCGCCACGGACGCGAACCGCTTGTCGCCTGTAGTGGCAAAGTGCCGCAGTGCTCACGTGAAGTCGGTCTCGGCGACGTGCCGCCTCGACACGCGCAGGTGCTGGCGGTACGTCGCCACGGACGCGAACCGCTTGTCGCCTGTAGTGGCAAAGTGCCGCAGTGCTCACGTGAAGTCGGTCTCGGCGACGTGCCGCCTCGACACGCGCAGGTGCTGGCGGTACGTCGCCACGGACGCGAACCGCTTGTCGCCTGTAGTGGCAAAGTGCCGCAGTGCTCACGTGAAGTCGGTCTCGGCGACGTGCCGCCGCGACACGCGCAGGTGCTGGCGGTACGTCGCCACGGACGCGAACCGCTTGTCGCCTGTAGTGGCAGAGTGCCGCAGTGCTCACGTGAAGTCGGTCTCGGCGACGTGCCGCCGCGACACGCGCAGGTGCTGGCGGTACGTCGCCACGGACGCGAACCGCTTGTCGCACGCGCGGCAGTGCAGCTCGCCGCTGTCGCGCGCCTGTAGTGGCACACTTAGGAATGCAATCGCTTTCAATTGGTTTCCTTTTCAAACACAAACAAGTTCCGCGGGTTGCAGATTCGATTCCCGACTGAATCTGGGTTTTATAACTGTGTATTTATATATTTATATATTATTAAAGTAACAGTCGGCTGTTACCTGTATCTCAAGTATTAAGTTGCTTATAATAGAAACAGACGACCGTGTGTGTATGTTATATTTATTTATAAAACTTTTAACTTACTTATCATACACAACGAATAAATGACAGTGTAACCTGTGACAGATCTTTCTTAAGCACAGGCAGCATGCATACATTCAGCCTGTGAAATCCCACTGTTGGACTAAGTCCTCTTTCTCCATATAGGAGAAGGATCAGAGCTTAATCTACCACGCTGCTCCTATATAATATATTCCCTACTATGATAAACGATCGCTATTAAGGGTATATAATAACAATCGGGACCGATGGCTTAACGTGCTCTCCAAAACACTGTGGGGAGATCCAAAAGGACAGACATCCAAACAAAAAAGGAATATTAGTATAAATACAAATATTCATCCCGCAAACCGGGTTGTTACACGCACAAAAGCATGGGGTGGTTATAGATAATCATCATTACAGCCTAAACAATCCACTGCTGGACATAGGCCTCCACAAGTTTACGCCAAAAATAACGTGAACTCATGTGTTTTGCCCATAGTCACCACTCTGGGCAGGCGGGTCGGTGACCGCAGGGCTGGCTTTGTCGCACCGAAGACGCTGCTGCCCGTCTTCAAACTGTGTATTTCAAAGCCAGCAGTTGGATGGTTATAGATAATATAAATTACATTATATAAACAAAATAAATTAATTTTAATTTATTTTTTTATGCAACTAGTACTAGTACAAATAAATTAAAATTATTAATACCTTGTGACTCCTCATATGCCGTCCGAGGTTCGATTTCCATTGATAAACTTTACCACACCTCGGGCAAGGGTATCTGTTCTGGCCTTTATGTAGAACACTGAAACAAAATTGTTATTTTCATCAACACTTCAGCCTATCGCAGTCCACTGCTGGACATAGGATCCACAAGTTCGCGCCAAAAATGGCGTGAAGTCATGTGTGTTGCCCATAGTCACCGCGCTGAGTAGGCGGGTTGGTGACCACAACCTGGCTTTGTCGCACCGAAGACGCTGCTGCCCGTCTTCGGCCTGTGTATTTCAAAGCCAGCAGTTGGATGACTATCCCGCCATCGGTCGACTTTTTAAGTTCCATAGTGGTAGAGGAACTGTGTTATTCCTTAGTCACCTCTAATGCTTAGTCGCCTCTTACGATACTCACGGGAAGAGAGGGGTTGGTAGTTATTTTACTACCGTGTAAAACACACACATACAAACACCCACAATGACAGTTATCTATGTAATGCAAATATTTGTCATGTCATGTGCGAAGATCCCTTCCTTATCCTTGCTTTAGCAAACACAATAAACAATAATATGAACAACCCAAGTTCTGCTGAGAAGAATAATAAGTTAACTTAGTATACGACACTCACTTGAGGTGGTATCTGTATGTCTTCCGTGAACTGAAGATCTTCCCGCACTCAACGCACTGAGGCCTCTCCGGTAACTGCTCTCGACTGCGAGGTAGACTTCCGTTCATCACAGGCTCCTGGAGGGTTATATAATTTGTGTAACGTGGATGACGTTACACGAGATTATTGAACATTTTTACCCTATAAAACCAATCAATTACCATGTAAACATACCTCATAACAATTACCTAAGTCACTCAACATGATATCAGCTCAGAACACGACATCAGCTCACTCAACACATCAACATACCTCATAACAATTACCTAAGTCACTCAACGTGATGTCCGCTCAGAACACGACATCAGCTCACTCAACACATCAGCTCACTCAAAACAATATCAGCTCACTCAACACGACATCAGCTTACTCAAAACGATACCAGCTCACTCAAAACAACACCAGCTAACTCATAACGACATTAGCTCATTAAACATGACATCAGCTTACTCAACACAATATCCGCTCACTCAAAACAATATCAGCTCACTCAAAACAACATTAGCTTACTCAACACAACATCAGCTCACTCAAAACAACATCAGCTCACTCAAAACAACATTAGCTTACTCAACACAACATCAGCTCACTCAACACGACATCAACTAACTCAAAACAACGCCAGCTCACTCAACATGACATCAGCTCACTCAAAACAAAATTAACTCACTCCACACGACATGTCTCTTCTCAAATATTGATTTATTTTCGCATGCGTACGGTTTTATTTAGCAATAACTACTACATTTAACATACTTTTAATTTGTATAATTTTATCATAATAAAAGCCTTATTTGATTAAACTTATATTAGTGTTACACAAACAATATTTCTGTGAGACATACCTGTACAGGAACTGTGTGCTCGACTTCCACGTGTTGCTTCAATTCAGCCTTGTCTCCGAACACCGCGCTACACTCATCACATTTGAACTTATCGCTTATCTCACTTTCAAGGCACTCCGTTTCCAAGTCACTCTCTTTTGATACACTTTTAACTTCTAACTTCTTCTTTTTTAATTTCACCTTCTGCTTTGACTTCTTTTTTGTTGTCTGTAAAGAATTATATTTCATTGGAAGTACTGTTGATGTCTGTTCCAGTATAGTGGTACTTTTGATTGTCTAAACATCGTAGATTCGTATCCTGCTTGGGGTAGACATTTTATGTATGTGTTGCTTTAGGAATAGATGACTGGGCTGGTCACTGGGACCGATAACTTTATGTACTGTCCGGGGACACACGCCCAGACCATAAAAAAACTTAACTATACATATATTATAAAGCTTAAGAATTTGTTGTGTTGACGCCGCGTTGGCGCAACGGTCACAGCCATGGATTGTAACCTGTTGCGCTGGCGGTTGCTGGTTCGATCCCCGCATGATCCCTCCACATGACAAACATTTGTATTGGCCATACAGGTGTTTGCCGTGGTCTGGCTGTTTGCTGTTGCTCCCCACCGAGCCTCGGAGAGCACGTTAAGCCGTCGGTCCCGGTTGTTATCATGTACACCTGATAGCGATCGTTACTCATAGTAGGGAATATATCCGCCAACCCGCATTGGAGCAGCGTGGTAGATTAAGGTCTGTTTGGTACAGTCTATGGTTGAGTGAGAGATGACATGTGAGGGAAGGTTATGAGGTAAACCAAACCCAATGAAAGTCGATCTAACACACATTTATTAAGATTATTTTGAGTATATATAGGCAGAAGTACAGACGTCATTTGACGTCATTCGTAGCAAACAAATATCAATTTCATTAGAAATCTGCATAAGAAAAATAACAATTTCGTAATAAATCAGCTAAATTAAAGAGGTTACTAATTAGCAAAACAATCATATTGCTCAATGTGCGTTGACCCGTACAAGGTCTGATCCTTCTCCTAAATGGGAAAAGAGGCCTATGCCCAGTAGTGGGATATTACAGGCTGAAGCGAAGAGTTTGTTTAGTCAATTAAGGAACTAATGCGTTTGGAAACCGAAAAACTCTTTTACTGTTGGACAGTTCATTTACTGAAGGCTATAGGCTATATTATAGTTTAGTATCACTCAAATTTACACGGGTCAAGCCGCAGGACAATGCTAGTACCTTCTTATTTTCTTCTCCTTTCTTCTTACTACCAATATCCTCTACCACCAGCTCGTAGGCGAAGTTCTCGGGTTCGTAATGAGTCTCCCCATCTGATAGCTCCTCTTTGATATCTAAACCGTCGTATTCTAACTTCACTTCTAGCTCTGGGTAGTTACTGCTGTGCACCGAGTGGGTTTGAAGGCTCGGTAACTTCTCTAGTACTGGTTTTACGCTTGAGGCATTCTGGAATTGAAAAACTTACATCTGTAAATTATATCAAATAGCAGTGACAAACAAGGATATGTTCTATCAGTACGTAAGTGGACACTGTAGTTTATGGATACCTGTAACAACAGGTAGCCAGATTTTTTTTTTTTTTTACAAGTGATATACATCCACGGGCTTATGAACCCATGTCCTTTTTTATTCTAAAAACATGCAATTATTATTTTTATTTTTTTTTTTTTTTCAAGGTAGGCGTTACTCAGCAACATCGCTATTCAAGTTAGACTATGTTATTAATGTCTCCAAAAGAGACGTGAGTCCACCGACCGGTTCTTATTCTAATGTATGGTACAATTTCTGTTTTTTTTTTTTTATTATCTCCTTATAATACTATACTTATATCTAGCTTGGTAGCCAGAATATTACCGACCCTACACCCTACCCTCCCCAAGAACTTTCTACTTTACAAAAGAAAACAAGACTACATGATAGCAGTGTTATTTAGCTATGATCTTCTGTAAGGTGGCCTAAGTCGGGCCGCTCCATATTATGAGCAGGATATTGCCTACCGTGCCTTGCCTTCATAAAACAGTAGTACATAATTTACTAAATAATGATACTCACATATTCTAAAAGTTCCCTGTAACTCCGCTGCGCTCGTTTCTTGAACTTCATAAATCTACAAAGCAGAGCCTTGCACTCCCAACAGACACGTACAGAGATGGACATAGTTCCTTCTGAAATCTATATAAAACCATTCATTTTAGATTCCCAGTGACACCCTAAACAAGATTGACTAATGCCATATCTGCTCACGGCCAAGTAGCCAATCGCACAAATAAAAATGTAAACAATCAAACACAACAGTGAAACAAAATAAGCATCTCACACTCAGCAGCCCTCAAATAGTGTCAGAGTTCCTCAAATACAAACTTTTGACTTAATAAAAATTAAGCATACTTTAAAAATGATTATCTTTTGCACATGACAAACATTTGTATTGGCCATACAGGTGTTTGCCGTAGTCTGGGTGGTGTGCAGTCCTTGTGGGTCTCCCCTCCGTGCCTCGGAGAGCACGTTAAGCCATCGGTCCCGGTTGTTATAATGTACACCTGATAGCGATCGTTACTCATAGTAGGGAATATATCCGCCAACCCGCATTGGAGCAGCGTGGTGGATTAAGCTCTGATCCTTCTCCTACATGGGGAAAGAGGCCTATGCCCAGTAGTGGGATATTACAGGCTAAAGCGATTATCTTTAATAAGATTTAAAATAATAGACGAAAAAAAAAAATGAAAACTAAATAAAACTGATAATGTATTTTATATCGTAATTATAAACTATAAAAATAAAATAAAAATTCTATTATTTGTTTTTTTGTTACCCACATATTAGGGAATTCTAAACATTTTTAATTATCATATATAAAATATCGAAAATCGATCATTTCAGTGGGGATCGAACCCGTATCTCCGACGAGTACGGGTTTCTGTAAAAGAACTCACTCATAAAGAATCAACTCATAGAAGACGCCGCGGTCGCATAGAACTGAATATAAAATCATCATATCAAAAATTTCGATCTAGCAGGTATATCATTTTATAGCTTAATTGGCTAGAGCACCGACACGGTCAGTTGGAGATGCAGATTCGATCCCAGCTGGAACGGTCGATTTTTGATATGATATTTAAAAATGTTTAAAGAAAAAATTATTGTTAGGTAATTACGCTCATGTTCTAATTAGATAATTGAGTTTACAGGCAAATGAAGAAAAACCGACTTAAATTATATCGACAAGTAATACAACGTAGGTAGAGAAAAAAAATAATCAAGTAAATACACATTATCAAAGATTACTCCAAAAGTTGTAATCAGATCTCGATGAAATTTAAATGTGACCAAATGATAAACATCGGCTTTCGATTAAATTAAAAATCGGTAAACATTTCTCTTGATTTCTCTTGGATCCCATCATCAGATCCTGGTTTTCTCATCATGGTACCAAACCAGGGATATCTCCTTTCCAACAAAAAAAGAATTATCAAAATCGGTTCATAAACGACGGAGTTATCCCAGAACATACATAAAAAAATATATATATATACGGTCGAATTGAGTAACCTCCTCCTTTTTTTGAAGTCGGTTCAAAAATGTCGAATTTTTTTAAGTGAACTTTTTAATTTGAAACACTTCATTTAATAAATTTATTAATAACAACTAAAATAATACAATTAATATAAAATGGAACATTTTTAACACTAAGTTATAGATCGATAAATATAGACCTTTTTTAACTAAATAATTATATAATTTAAACAAAATACTACCATTGTAACAGTTTTTTATTTATTTATAATAATACAATTCACTTACAGAAATTTCACTTAATATTTGAACATAAAGTTCTTGAATTTCTGTCCCTTCAATTTTGAATAAGATCCGTCCTGAGCACAAACAAGCTGTACATAGGTCCTCCATTACAATTTTTTTTAAATTGTTAGTAATTTTAGTAGCTTTATTTCATTTATGTGGAAAAATAGTATTGATTTTATGTATTGTTTTTTTTTTTGTTGAAAAGTTTGGCGTCCTTTCATACTTTGTCATGAGTGACATTGTATAGAATGTTGCCAAAATTAATTAGTTTCCACATTCCTAATCGAAAATATGTCTAACAAGCTATAAATAGCTACTAGTAGCTACATAGGCTAGCTAGGCTAGTTCTCAAAAATAATTTTAACATTTTTAAAAATATATTTTTCATAGGACTAACGAAAAAATTAGAAAAACGTTATAGTTGTCATATTTCATTGATCCAGTAATAATAATAATAAAAAAAGTATTTTAACTGTATATATTGAACTTTTTTGGCATACATTTTATAAACTATGAAGAAAAATGCACTGTCATAATTCTATTCATTAGTTATTCTTTGAGCATTAATGTGATGTAAAAAAAATATAAAAATATTAGGGACCCAGGACAAAATGCACTTGGAGGAATTACTGAACGCGTGTCTTGATAGGGCTATACAGACAGCGTTCCAAACTCTCCTCTTGCATTTATGTCCGAGGGTATCAAATTATATATCAAGCATAAAAGTAGAAAAGGTAAACCGAAAAAGCCCAACATTTTTACATTTTTAATTTTTTTTTTTAAATTTGAGCGGGAATTAAAATACAAAATGGCGATCGAGAGACTGTACGAAGATGACGATTATGTTATTGTAAATAAACCATACGATATGTACATTAATTCGGATGACGAAAATGAAAGGGTAAGTTGGAAATTATATTATTAAAAAAGCTTTCCGTATTACATTTGGAATTCAAAAAATGTTTTATGTTTTGAGGTTATGTTTTTGTTGTGATATTGTTTGACATAGACATTACTTTTTTTTTTCATAGTACTGAAGCTAAAAAGAAAATAGAATTGTCGAAAAGACTAAAACATTTTTTTTTATTCTACAATATTGATTCACTATTCCAAATAACACCTAACTTTGATAGCATTTTAATTATTCTCTCTTTATAAAAGAAAATGTTTTATTTTTTTGCTTCAAGCATGAGCTACAATGATCTGTAAATTTTATTGAAATCGCTTCAGGATTGTACCAATTATCGTTATATTTATTTTTTAAGAAACACTTAATTTTGACTTTGTATGTCATCTTAGGCTCAAATAAGATAATCAAATGCTTTTAAATAACTATTCAGCCCGTAGCATCTCACTTCTGGGCATAGCCCTGGTGAAAATATTTATTTGAAAAAATCTTTAAAAGTTTTCATAACTACAAGAGACTTAAAGTCCGAGATTTCAGAAAATATTTGAGTTTTTCAGAGTTTTACAGTTAAACAAGACATTTACACTTTCCCAGAAAAGATGTATGAAAACTTTTAAAGATTTTTTTCAAATAAATATTTCCATCGAGGAGGCCTGTTTCTTCATGTAGAAGAATTTTAAATAAATTTGAACTGTATTTTTGATCTAAGATTATATACATACCAAACATGTGTACTGCTGTGCTAGAATTAAGTTCAGTTTTACATTTGTTCAAACAACAGAATTGGTATTATTAAATTAATATTATGAAGCTGAAGAGTTTGTTTAAATGCGGTAATCTCAGGATCTACTGCGAACTACGGTAAAAGCGCGAAACACAATTATATTATTACTAGCTTCACCTCGGTTAGCCTAGCCATCCTCAGTTAGTGGACTATGCAACACGAGAAGACATTTTCCATACAAATTTACAAATCGCTGCAGCCTGTAATATTCTACTACTGGGCATAGGCCTCTTTACCCTTTTTATGTGAAGGTGAAGGATCAGTGCTTAATCTACCACGCTGCTTCAATGCGGGTTGGCGGATATATTCCTTACTATGAGTAACGATCGCTATCTGGTGTACATGATAACAACCGAGACCGATGGCTTAAAGTGCTCTCCAAGGCACGGTGGGGAGACCCACAAGGACTGCACAAACACCCAGAGCACGGTAAACACCTGTATGGCCAATACAAATGTTTCTCATGTGCGGGGATCAAACCCGCAACCGCTAGCGCAACAGCCACAAACCAGTGCTGTGGCCGTTGCGCCAACGCAGCGTCACCTAAACCGACAGATAAAATCTTATAATATTAGTATGATTTCCAGAACACGGTAGCGTGTCACATCGCATCGCACGACTCCCACCTCTCGTCATCATCAGACCCCCTCCACTTTGTCCAGCGTCTGGACTACTCGACTAGTGGAATCCTCTGCATCGCGAAGAGTAAATCATCGGCAGCTCGAGCTGGTAGACTCTTTGAAAAGAGACTTACTAAAAAGTATTACTTGGCGGTGGTCAGAGGGCATGTGAGTTTTGATTTGGCGGATATTAAGTATGATGTCGGTAAGTAATTCTTTTCTTATTTCATCGTGACAAGAATCGATTCCCTGTGGAAAAAAACGAGTGTGGTTTAAACTACACGACGGAAGTAAAACTTCTTTAGTTCCACCTAACATCTAAACTTCCGTTCGCCTCGCCTGATCACACTTTTCGTAACGCTCTCGCCACGCATCCACCACCCTACTCCCCAAGTTAAGCGTGCGTAAAGAAGTTTTACTTCAACAATCTCATAAATTTCGTAAAAACATGCAAAATATGTCCATATGCAGACAAAATTTTCATAGCATGTTGTGAGAGGCTATTAGATTAATGGGAACATGGTCTGCAATTGTCGATGTTTGTATGAGGTTTATGAAATATATATATATACTAGGTCGGCAAACAAGCGTACGACTCATCTGATTGTAAGCGAATACCGTAGCTTAAGAAGCGTCGCAAGCGCGTTGCCGACCCCCAATTCCCCAACTACACAACTCGCCACAGGAACACAACACTGCTTGAAAGCAGTATTATTTAGCTGTGATCTTCTGTAAGGTTTATGTATTTCCCCAGTTCGGCTGCTCCATATTTTGAGCAGAAAATTTCTTACTGTGTCTCTCTTTTCTATAGGAATTCTTTCATATAAATAGTAATAATCGCAGTGTAAGCACGAGAAGGTATAACAAAATTGTAACTCCCAGGTTTCCGACTGCACAAAGTAAACGTCTCCTTTTCTGGTTTTTGGTATACGTTATAGGGTATATGGTATAAAAGTTTGTAATGCGGATGGTTATCTCCACCAGGTAAGGACCTGACACCAGAGAATAGCCATCGGATGTCAGCTGCCGTGGATACATCCTCTCTGTGTGGTGAGCCTCGTACGGCACACACGAGGCTACTCCTTCTGGAGACAGGCTTCTATGGCGGGGACGCTGTTAGCGTGGTACTGCTGAAGCCTGTTACTGGTAATTGAATGTTATTTTTGAACGATTTGAAAAGAAGGAGGTTCTTAATTCGATTGTATTTTTGGAAGTAATTTTTCATTACGTATGCCTGACTTGGGGAGTAAGCTGGTGATTACCAATTCTCTTTCTCTCATAGCCAGTTACGTTTCGTATATCTAAGACACAGTGCGGGCCTGTTGTGCAGAAGTTTTACTTCAGTCAGTTCATTTGTGTCAGTAATGATAACAGTATGGTGGTAGTAGGTCGCCGTCACCAGCTGCGTGTCCACAAGCACGCTTAAACAAAATCTTTTCAGCTTTAGAATATTATTGTCGATTAAAAAAAAAAGTCTATCCTAAAATTGTGGCAACGTGTTCCAAAGACAAGTGATGGTAGTAACGGTATTGTGGTGGTAGGTCGCCGTCACCAGCTACGAGTCCACACAAGCGCAGTGGGTCATCCCATACTTGGAGACTACACATACAGCGACCGAGCAGATATAACACCACACCGTATGTTCCTACATGCGACCAGGTAGGTACATAGACCCTCTTGTATCTCTAAATTACCCATCTGTACCACTAAATTACTCACCTGTACCTCTAAATTACCCACCTGTACCTCTTAAATTACCCACCTGTACCTCTAAATTGCCCACCTGTACCTCTAAATTACCCATCTGTACCTCTTAATTACTCATTTGAAGCTGCAACTTAGCGATTTCTTTCTCTAAATTCTAACCTTAAGATTTTCTCGAAGCAAATGCTGTTTAGATAATATATTATACGCGCGCAAGCTGGGATCGAACCCGCAACCACTGGAGCAGAAAGCAGAGCCACTACACTGGGCTAGTCGGAATCATCGTTAACTTTTTGCACACTATAAGATCTAAACTAATATTAGACTACCCTCATAAAAATTTTTGTTTGAAAAAAAAAATCTGTGTTCATAACTCTGCATAAGACTTAAAAAGATATTCAATAAAGTCCGAAAACTCAGAGAAAGTTGACATATTCACACTTCCCTAGAAGAGATGTGAAGGCTAGGATTTTTTTTAAACAAGTATTTCCACGAGTCAATTTCAAAATTGAACTAAACGTGGTTTTAATCAATGTTTCTTGCTTGTATACCTATTTATTTAAAATATCGTATTTCCAGGTTGGTGTTGCCATTTCAAACTGAAACATTAGACATACAGACGGATGAGCCGTTTTTTAGCGACCACCGGTTCACTAGCAAGTGGGAGGGTGGGAAAACACTTTATAAATATAGGAGTAAAGAAAGTTTTGTTAAGGTCTGTGACGTCATCGACTCGAGTTACACTGTCGGACTCAAATATCAAGAATTTTGTCTTAAATAAATTGTTTACTAATATGAGTGTTTATCTGTGCTTTTAAATATGTACTAAACTATTATATCTCAGTCTCACAACTATTGCCAAAGACACTCGTTGGCGTAACAGTCACCGCACATGAGAAACATTTGTATTGGTCATGCAGATGTTTGCCGTGGTCTGGGTGTTTGTGCAGTCCTTGTGGGTCTCCCCACCGTGCCTCGGAGAGCACGTTAAGCCGTCGGACCCGGTTGTTATCATGTACACCTGATAGCGATCGTTACTCGTAGTAGGGAATATATTATATAACCCATAAAGGAGCAGCGTGGTGGATTAAGCTCTGACCCTTCTGGAACATGGGGAAAGAGGCCTATGCCCAGCAGTGGGATATTACAGGCCTGAAGCGAGCGAGCCTCACAGAACATATCTATAAAAATAAATAAAATTGGAGTGTCTCTTTGTAATCTCAAAATAATCGCTTTTTACTAAATGCATATGGATGTATACACGGTACATATACCAAAGTAACATTTTTTTATAATTTTTGCCTGTGTGTTTGTTCCGGCTAATCTCTGAAGCGGCTGGACCGATTTTGACGGGACTTTCACTGGCAGATAGCTGATGTAATAAGGAGTAACATGGGCTACTTTTATTTTAGAATTTTATTTATCTTATAACTCAGCGAACTGAAAAATAACTTTTATTGTTAAATTCCATGCGGATGTAGTCACGGGCACATCTAGTTAAGTAATAAATCTTTGAAGTAAATCATTAAAGGGTTACAAATAAAACAACGTTATTAATCGTAATTATTGTTTAATCGTAACCTTATCACTAAACAGGACAATTTAAATCCACTGAAAATAGGAAGCTTATTGCATTGACAATTTAAAAATAAAAATAAAATTGTCATCTATACATGTAACTTAGGGGCCATCGATAAAATACCCCCCCGTTTGACCCCCCCCCCCCCCCGTTTATCACGCTAGATCTAGGTATGTTGAAATTAAAATTAGCATACAGATTAATAATTAGATTATACAGTTGATAGCGATAGTTGCTCATATATAGGGAACTTATCCGCCAGCCCGCATTGGAGCAGTGTGGCGGATTAAGCTCCCATCCTTCTCCTACATGGATAGAGACCTATGCCCAGCAGTAAGATTTTACAGGCTGAATCGTAATTATGTGATTTATAATTATTTTGAAGGTATAAATAAATAAAACGAGTGTGATTTAGACCACACGACTGAAGTAAAACTTCTTTAGTTCAACTTCCACCCACCTCGCCCAATCACACTTTCCAAAACGCTCTCGTCACGCATTCACAAGCTTACTCCCCTAGTCAAGCGTGCGTTAAGAAGTTTTACTTAATAAATTTTGCCCTTGTCTACATATCTCGTAACACTAAACAAATCCCCCCTCCCCCTACTTGATGTGCATTTTATGGACGACCCCCTTAGTAGATCAATATTAATTTTGAAACTGGTCACTTATAATTATCGGCGCGGCGAACCAGTGAAACAGGCCTTAGGGGTGCGTCCATTGATAATGTAAGGGAAGGTGGAAGAATCACAAGGAGTGGGGGGGATATAATGCTAACCACGTTTATTTATTATTAATCCGTCTCGCAATAACGGGCGTAAACTTTAACTTCATTTTGTATGGGAAATTCGGCATTTCAACCTAGCTGACCCGGCGAACTTCGTATCGCCTAACACAAAATTTATCGTATGGTATTAAAGTTCAAATTGACTTTTAAGTATTATCACAAATTTTTGTATGGGAGTATAGAAAAGTGTTGTTTTTAGACTTTTTCAGGAAATTTAATTTTTTTTTTTTTGAATTTTTCTCTCCGTAAGAACCATCCTCGTACTTTAAGGAATATTTAAAAAAAAGAATTAGCGAAATCGGTCCAACCGTTCTCGAGTTTTGCGCTTAGCAACACATTCAGCGACTCATTTTTATATTATAGATTAAAAAAAAACACCTTATAACCTTGAGGTCTCTGGAAATATTGTATCAAGGTTCTAAATTATCAATAATCAGATCGCCTATGACTAATAAAAACGTCGGATGTGAAAAACAGCAACTTTACAGGAGAGCGATTCAAAGTGTAAATTGCGTGTATCTTTTTACTTATTTTAAGCAGGATCATTAAATTTTAAACTAATGCTGTCTACAGGCTATTTATGTTTAATATTATTACTAGCCGGTATTTAATGTGTAAATATGAGAAAAGTCACTTGTTACATTTTTAACAGGTTAAGACTAATAGGTACTGATTTGTCAGAAGTACCACAGCTAAATAATATATGCATAAAATAAAAAAATTCTCTTCAGCTGATGATAGACTTGGTTATTTGGGAACGTTTTATGAAATAAACAAAAAAATGCAATTTTGCAGTTACGACGATGTTAATAGTCACTAGCGAGGTTAACCTTTAAAGATAATAATTTGAAATATTGCTATATACATTGCACAAAAACTACAAGATTTTAGGTTGGGGGGGGAGGTATTCTAAAATCTTACCATGTATCACCAGGGGGGGGGGGGGATTTATGGACGACCCCTTAACTTATATAATGTGTGCATTTTATTATATTACACTTGACTGTACGAAAACTCACACACACAAATATGTCCTGAGACGAACTTTATCCAGTTCAGGAGTTCAGTAGTTGTAGTTGTCTCCGTTGGCATCTTCAGGATTATACTTATTCTCATCCTCGTTTGGTTCCTGCTTGATTTGGACATCGAGACCCGGCAAACTGAATTCTGGGTAATCTGGAATTATAAAAGAAATATTGAATTAACAATAAATACGATATCTTAAACACACACAGTCGTCTGTGTTCTTAAGGTAAGCGACTTAATGTTTGTGTTATAGGTAACAGCCGAATGTTATAGACACATATTTATTTATATATAAATATATGTATATATACTAGATGACCCGGTGAACATAGTATCACCTATGTATGTCCTACTAACCGCTTTTCTATGCGCTGTCCTATACCCAAAGGTTGTCTGGAAGAAATCGCTCTTTTAGCGATAAGACCGCCTTTGTACATCTTCCTCTAATTATACTACTTTTGTTTGTATCTTTTAATGTGTGCAATAACGAATATTATTATTATTACTATTATGTTTGCGAAAAATATGGACGTAACACTTTTTGAACGCACCTGTACCTATTTGACAACCAAATGACAATATTTTTGACAAAAGACATTGTCACACAGCATCAGATGTTACACGGTTAGGAACATTTCATATTGGAATATTAAATTGTCGTTTTTAGTATTTTTCCGTTGTTGGAAACACCAACAAAAAACAATATGTAATTAGTATTTAATAAGGTAGCTATTTCAATTTTTTAGATGGTAACTCCATTCCGTCATGTCTATCTCGCTATCTCTTTTATACATTGTTGTCTCTCTCTCGGATTTTGGATCGCCGGCAAGGCAAATGTATTTCTTGGTGCGTAAAAAGTAATAAATAGTTAAGTGTGAAAAACCGTCGTTTTGCATTTATAAATCGCCATCAAGTCAACCGCCCACTATCTACCAGCAAGATCGTCAACATACAGTCCACTCGAAATCTAATATTCCTACGTCCGTTACTTATTATTTATGTGACCCCCCCCCCAGTCAATTACTTCTGTAAGCCTCACCGTGACCCCCCAATGTCAGTACACTCACCGTCGTGCGGTTCCTCCTTGATCTTGATGTCCTCGGGCTTGACCTTGGGCTCTTTCCTCTCCCTCTCCCTCCTGCGCCTCTTGTCCCTCTCCTTATCCCTATCCCTGTCCCTCTCTCTCTCCTTGCCGTCCTTGTCCTTGTCCCGAGTGGATCGCCTTCGTTCGGAACGTGATCGGGAACGGCGACGTCGCCTGAAATAAGCACATGTATTACGTTTGAGATTGGGCACGGCGGGATTCCTGTTGTCAATCTGAAGACCGGCTGGTTATTAAGTATAACAACCTTACAGAACATCACAGACAAATGACGCAATCCTCGAGTAGTGCTTTGTTCCTATGGTGATTATGGTAAGCTACGGTATCCATTTACCATCAGGCGGACGGTACGCTTTGTTTGTAACCTTTATATGTATACAAATAATTGTATGCTTGCAAACGAAATAATTGTGTTTGCCGGCAAACGCAAAAACCGACTTCAATTACATCGACAAGTACTGCAACGTAGGTAGAGGAAAAAATAAAATTTGAGAGTTTCCCTCGAGTTCTCTGGGATCCTATCATCAGATCCTGGTTTCCTTAGTATGGTGGGGATGTCCTAGGGATATCTCCTTTCCAACAAAAAAAGAATTATCAAAATCGGTTCATAAACCACGGAGTTATTCCCGAACATACATAAAAATATATATATATATATACGGTCGAATTGAGTAAACTCCTCCTTTTTTTGAAGTCGGTAAAAAAACCAACTTCAGTTACATCGACAAGTAATACAACGTAGGTAGACGAAAAAATAGTCAAGTAAATATACATTAGTAGGGATAGCTCAAAAAGTACTTGCCTTGACAAGCACAACCTTTCAATTAAAAAAAAAGAATCATCGAAATCGGTTCACCCGGTAAAAAGTTCTGAGGTAACATACATACATACGAAAAAACGCGTGTGCTTTAGACCACACGACTGAAGTAAGACTTCTGCACAATAGACCAGCCGGCCTAGCATGCATACAACGAGATATCTCTTGACGAGAGAGAGAGATAATGTCTACATCGAGTATTTTCTCGATTACCCTAACATGCGCACTACGAGAGACAAAATTCTCTTCCGAAGACTTCGCCTTGTCGAGTAGAGAAACATTATCAACCATAATCACAACTGAATATCATTCTTATTTCTTATGTCGTAAAGTTGAATTTACAAGGTTATTGACCAATTTCAAACGAGTGACACATGTTTTATTTAACAATGTTCTCGGCCTTTTGGCTAAGATAAAAAGTGTATATCTAATTTAAAAAATCTAATATGGAAAATAAAACGGCGTAAGTAAATGAATTTAATTATATATGTAAAACAATATGCTCGTGTTGTGCTTTATATCTTGTCGCACATTAGATAATTGTAATTCTATCACGCATTGTTTTTTTTTTTTTTTTAATTTTTAAATTTTTTTGAATTTTTGAATTTTTTTTTTTTTTTATTATTGATTTTACTTTTATTCTAATTAATTTTATTTTTACTTATTGATTTTTTTAATATAATTTTGTTTTGTTTTTTATTCTGAATGTTGTCTTGTCTTGTTGTACTAACCCAATATGGACTTATACTTTGGTCTGAAATAAAGTATTATTATTATTATTATTTAGAATAAGAAGAAATTACCGAAATTATATAATTATAATAGGGAAACGCCATGGTATACAAAAAATAGGCACCCGGTTTTATTTATTTTTTATTTATCGTCTTTCTCGTCGATAATATTGAAGACGAGAAGTTTCTCTTCCTAAAACGACAAAATTCGACAAAATTACGATGTCATGTTAGCTTCCGTAGAGATAAATATCACAGATCACTAAAATTTAATGATTATCTCTTCTATTGACGTAACGAGAAGAGTATCACGTGCACGCATGTTAGCTACTGTAGACATAGAGAGATAATACGAGAAAAGGGGTAGACAAAATTTTGTCGTGGCGCGCATGCTAGGCCTGCTGCACTGTATCTTAGATATACGAAACGTAATTGGCTATGAGAGAAAAAAAATGTGCGCTCACACCTCCCTCTCTCGCTCCGTTCGCCTCACCCGATCACACTTTTCGTAACAATCTCGTCACGCATTCACCAGCTAACTTCCAAGTCGAACGTGCGTAAAGAAGTTTTACTTAAAAAATCTAATGACCTGAGTGCCTAGTGCGAGTTTTATTCACAGAAACATGACAGAAACGCGTTTATACGTGAAAATTATTTTGCATGGGAATCTAAACACTAAAGCTTAGACGATAAAGAATAGTATAAGATACAATCGATACAGAGCCATCTAGCGGCAAACGCGAGAACTAGGTTGAAATGCCGAATTTCCCATACAAAATGAAGTTAAAGTTTACGCCCGTTATTGCGAGACGGATTAAACAAAACTCGCACTAGGCACTCTGATGAAGAACCTCCTCCATTTTGAAGTCGGCCGCAAATAAAGTGAACTCACCGTTCAGTATCGTCGTCTCTTTTCTCCCTCTCTCTCTCCCTCCTCCTGGAACGCGACGCGGAACGCCGTCTAGACCGGGAGCGACTACGACGACGACCCCCTGTATACAGAATACATCATATTAGTACGTACTCGACAGCGGCACAACTAAATATCGTGACAAGATCATTTCATTGTAATATTAAAACAGGCATGTAATTTGAAAAATCACAAAGTTGATTAATTACCAGAATTTAAATTAGCTGATTTCAATCAATTATCAGGAAAAAAAAATTTGAGAACGACGATAAGGTATGACGGCTTGAAACAAGCACTTGTAAATATTGATGAGGTATTGTTATTATTATAATAATTATAATGTTATAGAATATTTTTGTGCTGTTGTTGCGCAAGTATACTTCATGTGTACAACGAGTGTAGGACAAGTGTAGCAAGAGTGTAGTTTATGTGTCGCACGAGTGTGGTACAAGTGTAGCAAGAGTGTAGTACATGTGTCGCACGAGTGTAGTACATGTGTCGCACGAGTGTAGTTTATATGTCGCACGATTGTGGTACAAGTGTAGTAAGAGTATAGTTTATATGTCGCACGAGTGTAGGACAAGTGTAGCAAGAGTGTAGTTTATGTGTCGCACGAGTGTGGTACAAGTGTAGCAAGAGTGTAGTTTATGTGTCGCACGAGTGTGGTACAAGTGTAGCAAGAGTGTAGTACATGTGTCGCACGAGTGTGGTACAAGTGTAGCAAGAGTGTAGTTTATATGTCGCACGAGTGTGGTACAAGTGTAGCAAGAGTGTAGTTTATATGTCGCACGAGTGTGGTACAAGTGTAGCAAGAGTGTAGTTTATATGTCGCACGAGTGTGGTACAAGTGTAGTAAGAGTGTAGGACAAGTGTAGCAAGAGTGTAGTTTATATGTCGCACGAGTGTGGTACAAGTGTAGCGAGAGTGTAGGACAAGTGTAGCAAGAGTGTAGTTTACATGTCGCACGAGTGTGGTACAAGTGTAGCAAGAGTGTAGTTTATATGTCGCACGAGTGTAGTACAAGTGTAGCAAGAGTGTAGTTTATATGTCGCACGAGTGTAGTTTATATGTCGCACGAGTGTGGTACAAGTGTAGCAAGAGTGTAGTTTATATGTCGCACGAGTGTGGTACAAGTGTAGCAAGAGTGTAGTTTATATGTCGCACGAGTGTGGTACAAGTGTAGCAAGCGTGTAGTTTATATGTCGCACGAGTGTAGTACAAGTGTAGCAAGAGTGTAGTTTATATGTCGCACGAGTGTAGTTTATATGTCGCACGAGTGTGGTACAAGTGTAGCAAGAGTGTAGTTTATATGTCGCACGAGTGTGGTACAAGTGTAGCAAGAGTGTAGTTTATGTGTCGCACGAGTGTAGGACAAGTGTAGCAAGAGTGTAGTTTATGTGTCGCACGAGTGTGGTACAAGTGTAGCAAGAGTGTAGTTTATGTGTCGCACGAGTGTGGTACAAGTGTAGCAAGAGTGTAGTACATGTGTCGCACGAGTGTGGTACAAGTGTAGCAAGAGTGTAGTACATGTGTCGCACGAGTGTGGTACAAGTGTAGCAAGAGTGTAGTTTATATGTCGCACGAGTGTGACACAAGTGTAGCAAGAGTGTAGTTTATATGTCGCACGAGTGTGGTACAAGTGTAGTAAGAGTGTAGGACAAGTGTAGCAAGAGTGTAGTTTATATGTCGCACGAGTGTGGTACAAGTGTAGCGAGAGTGTAGGACAAGTGTAGCAAGAGTGTAGTTTACATGTCGCACGAGTGTGGTACAAGTGTAGCAAGAGTGTAGTTTATATGTCGCACGAGTGTAGTACAAGTGTAGCAAGAGTGTAGTTTATATGTCGCACGAGTGTAGTTTATATGTCGCACGAGTGTGGTACAAGTGTAGCAAGAGTGTAGTTTATATGTCGCACGAGTGTGGTACAAGTGTAGCAAGAGTGTAGTTTATATGTCGCACGAGTGTGGTACAAGTGTAGCAAGCGTGTAGTTTATATGTCGCACGAGTGTAGTACAAGTGTAGCAAGAGTGTAGTTTATATGTCGCACGAGTGTAATACATGTGTAGCAAGAGTGTAGTTTATATGTCGCACGAGTGTGGTACAAGTGTAGCAAGAGTGTAGTTTATATGTCGCACGAGTGTGGTACAAGTGTAGCAAGAGTGTAGTTTATATGTCGCACGAGTGTGGTACAAGTGTAGCAAGAGTGTAGTTTATATGTCGCATGAGTGTAGGACAAGTGTAGCAAGAGTGTAGTTTATGTGTCGCACGAGTGTGGTACAAGTGTAGCAAGAGTGTAGTACATGTGTCGCACGAGTGTAGGACAAGTGTAGCAAGAGTGTAGTTTATGTGTCGCACGATTGTGGTACAAGTGTAGTAAGAGTATAGTTTATATGTCGCACGAGTGTAGGACAAGTGTAGCAAGAGTGTAGTTTATGTGTCGCACGAGTGTGGTACAAGTGTAGCGAGAGTGTAGGAAAAGTGTAGCAAGAGTGTAGTTTATATGTCGCACGATTGTGGTACAAGTGTAGTAAGAGTATAGTTTATATGTCGCACAAGTGTAGGACAAGTGTAGCAAGAGTGTAGTTTATGTGTCGCACGAGTGTGGTACAAGTGTAGCAAGAGTGTAGTACATGTGTCGCACGAGTGTGGTACAAGTGAAGCAAGAGTGTAGTTTATATGTTGCACGAGTGTGGTACAAGTGTAGCAAGAGTGTAGTTTACATGTCGCACGAGTGTGGTACAAGTGTAGCAAGAGTGTAGTTTATATGTCGCACGAGTGTGGTACAAGTGTAGAAAGAGTGTAGTTTATATGTCGCACGCGTGTGGTACAAGTGTAGCAAGAGTGTAGGACAAGTGTAGCAAGAGTGTAGTTTATATGTCGCACGAGTGTGGCACAAGTGTAGCAAGAGTGTAGTTTACATGTCGCACGAGTGTAGTACATGTGTCACACGAGTGTAGTACATGTGTCGCACGAGTGTAGTACATGTGTCGCACGAGTGTAGTGCATGTGTCGCACGAGTGTAGTACATGTGTCGTACGAGTGCAGTACAAGTGTAGCACGTGTGTGGTAGGTGTGTAGCGCGTGCGCAGTACTCACGGTCGCGCTCGCGCTGCTCCAGGCGGTAGCGCTCGCGCTCGCGCTCGTTGTCCTCGCGGCCGGAGTGCTTGATGTTCACGTCCGCGCCGCCGCGCCGCGTGCCGCCCAGCCCGCCGCCTGCGGACAGCCCGCCCGTCGTTTATACTTTAGCGTATGGCGACGCCGCGTTAAGGGGTGCTCCATTAACTGCGTGCTGTTTTCTTCCCAACTTTATAACCCCTCTCTTTGTGATATGAAAGGGTTGTAGACAACCCCGCCCCATATTTAAAAATCCTTATTTTGTGCAAAGTGCGTTGAAATTTTTAAGAATATTATATTTAAATACACCAGTCATCAGATTAAATTTTGGAAAATAAAACATCGTAATACAATTGTCCAGACAGACATTACGGTAGCACGGTGTTTGTGTGATTTAGAAATCACGCTTTCAACAAAAAATACAGTTGATCTCACATCACACCTTCCTTGTGCCATATTTCGTAATTCCTCAGAGCACTTTAATTTGTCGGTCCCGATTGTTATCGTGTACGACTGATAGCGATCGTTGCTCGTGGTGGGGAGCATATCTGACAACCAGCATTGGAGCAATTTGATAATAATATTGATAAATTCTTAATTTGACCAAATCTTGTACAATTTCATAATCCACCAACATATAATGATTTTTTTCCTACATGGGGAAAAAATCAGAGTATATGCCATGCCTGGCCGTGGGATATTACAGGTTGAAGCGTAGTAAAGCATATATGCACTCACCTAGTCGCCGAGGCAGCCAACCCTTGACGGTCCTTGCTCTTTCCACATCCACCAGGACCCGCTTGCCGTCGATTTTCTTCCCATCGGCGTGTTTGTAAGCGGCTGCAAAACACCGCCCCCAGTTTTATGATCGCCTGATACTTTCATTCCAAGAGAGCGTCGCTTTTTTTTGTCAGTAGAGGTATATTTTTCTACCGAAAAATGTTCAAAAACCAAGCATTTTTGTAGAGTATGTGTTACAAAAGTGCTTGGTAGACGCATTTTTTTTAATCTAGCTAAATTTAGCAAACGACGCTCGCTAGGAATGTTAACTAACAATAATTCGACACATTTACGTGGATATTTTCCACATTTTTTTTTTCCATTTTACAAAAATAAGAAAAAATCCACATAAATACGAATAAAATTCCACATTGCTCGCAATCAATACAATCGCAACGTCGAATTTTCTAGAACGACATTGAAAAAAATAAAATAAAAGGGACCGATTTTTTTAATTTTTCGAAAAAAAAAAAAATCAATCCCCAGACATTAAACACATAATACCTACTTTTATACCTACCGACCGAGCCGAGACCTTGCCTTATTAAATATATTCATAATTTTATACCTACCATTTTTTTTCTACTTACTTTCAAAATACCCCCAATTATCGCCGAATTCGTTTTTTTATATATTTACTTGCGAAGCGACGCGGAGTTTATTAAGCCATTACCTGGTGCGCTCTACTTACGTATCCATTGCGCATTTCGTTAAAAAAAATCAAAAAACAAAAAAGAAAAAATATACGAATCGATATTTCCAACAAATTAAATTTCTATTAAAAAACTCCATACTTATCTTTCAAGTCGTTTTTCCACCACTTTTACAAAGCAAAAATCGTGAGCAGAAAAAATAAATTTTTTCGCCATTTACTTACAAAATGACATTTTACTTTTGAAATTTTAAATTGGAAAGAAAAGTTGACTAATTTATTTTTAAATTGATAAATTATGAACCATTAAATGAAAAATATTAATTCTCAACTGACATCCATAACGTATAACCAAACTGTTTATTTCAAAACATTTTTTTTTTAAATTGAAAACGTATAACCAATCTTTTACTATCAAAACTTTTTATTAAAATGACATCTTTCAGACTAGTTACTTTTTAAAATGACATCCGTCAAACTTCAATAACTTTTATTTAAATGACATCTGTCAGACTATGTTAACTTTTTTTTTAAATGACATCTGTCAAAAAAACAGATCACAAAGCGTACGTTCTTTCGTTAATAATTTTTAAACCCTATACAATATTGTATGCTGGCTTCTTACCACATACAAACCTATTTAAAAAACGCCGCTAATCTCGACAAGGGGTGTCATAACGGCTGGGTCTGTGGTGTCACAAGAAAAATCCACTCGTTAATCAAATTATTATACTCTTTTCAAAATAAATAAAAAAAAAACCGTTAGACGCGATGTTGCCGCCCTTCTTGGAGGGTTCTTTTTTTAAAATCTACATTTGAACTCAAAATGAAACGAAAAAATGAAAAAAAAAATAACGGAAGCAAAGAGCCTAGACCTCCCTTATCAAATCCCATAGTGATTCACAAAAATAAAGTACGAAAATAGTCATTATCTTAATCATAATAATTTAATTTCGATTCATAAATATCCTAGCTATAAATTAGAATGCGCTTCTAAGTCCGCACTAAATCAATACCAATGTTTTAAAGCTGAAATTCCTTTGTATTTTTAACCGCGTCAATCAAGAACTGCTGAGCGAAATTAAAAAAAAAAAAATCTTTTTATGTTGGATAGATTTACCAAGGAAGGCTATAAGCTAGGTTTTCGTCAAATTAGAGCCTGTGAGACCGCGGGGTACGGCTAGTAATGACATATAATTAGTGAAATACCGTAACTGTCCATTCGACAACTGATCTGCCTGCTATCGTTGTAAGGGATCGTCCCTTAATCACGTGACGCTCAAAGAGGTCGGGGATGGGGGTGTCTGAGAAAATCACAAAATATCTCAAGGAGGGGAGGGGGGCGTAGTAATAAAAAAAAAAAAAAAACAAACAAACAACACCTTGCAACCCCGATGCTTGTCTGAAAATTTGTATCACGATGCCTAATTTTCAAAATTTCAACAGATTCTACCTTTAGATCTTACCAGTTCTTGAGGCATATATATTTTTTTAATTTTAATATGCTTTGCACATAAAAAATAAACGTGATTTCTAGGTATGAGGAGGGGGGGTCCAAAAACCTCACCACATGTCACCAAGGAGGTTAGAAAGTTTCTAAAAGACGTGATTAATGGACGATCCCGAATAGCCTGTTAGCCGGTTGTGGATAGTTTATTATGCGCATATGTTACGAATAAGACTGACAGCGGGAGCCATTTTAGGAGCTGTTACTCCTCGATTGATAAGCTACAAGTATTTAATTAATATTTGCCAATAGAAATATTATATAATAAATGTAATGGAATTCGATAGTGGAAAAGACTAATTTATCATACGCTTTTATCTGTTGGATATCGTAATCCGTCAGATAGCGTTATCCACAACCTATGAAACAGGAACTAGCACGTGTAAAATGAGTGCTAAATCCTACTTCCTTAAAATCAATTATATTACCAGAATACGAAAAATGTCAAAAAAATAAAGGTTACAATGATTGAATTTATTTAGGCTTATTACATAAGGCCTAGTATGACTCAGGTCCCATGTAATGTCAAATCAACATATACATATGTATTAAAATTGATAATATATACTAATTTTATCATACAATAAATACCATGTGATAATATAAATAAAATGCACGTTATTCTCATTTGATATTGTCAACAGTTTAAAATGTATTTAAAAAAAACGCTAGATTAAAAAAAAATAGGATTATTAAAAAAAGTGTCAAAAAAATTAAAAAAAAAGCCTCCAAGAAGGTTGATTGTAATACCTAACTTTTTTTTTTGTATAAATCCCAGATAAATATATACAAGTCATAATATATTTAGATTTAAATCACACAAAATTCAAGTTTGCTTATATTTAATGATGTAATAAGAAAAAAAAAAACTATTGTAGGCAAAAAAAATAATGTTTAGTAACACTATCAAGGGCAAATAAATCGTAAGAATATTATAAAAAGGACACTTCTACATTCAGAATCGATGGTAGCTTTACTTTTACAAACAATAATAATAACTTTAAAGTTTGAATTTGTAAAAAGACGATTCGAAAGTGCTCATGGGGCCTATTTGAATAAAGTTGTTTTGGATTTGACACGCAAAAACTACATAACCGATTTTAATGAATCTCGGTACGTTGATAGCTGGAGATCTAGGATAACACATAGGTTACTTTTCATCACGACATTCTCATCGGAAATCGTGCAGGTGATACCGCGTGGCACTTATTACGAATTATTTTTAACAAAAAATCGTTGATGTATGATTAAAATATCAAAACAAAAAAAAAAGTATTTGAAATACTGGTTAACCATATGTAGTTTAAGCTTGGTATAATTATTTTTATAAACGAAAGAAAACAGAATTCAATTAAAATCGACAAGTAATAAAGTTGTGTGGAACACCGTACACAACGTGATCGCTACTCTAGCGATAAGACCGCCTTTGCATACTGTTTTTTTTTTTATATTTGTAATATGTTATTGTGTTGGTTGTTGTTGTGTACAATAAAGAGTGTGTCTAATGTCTAACGTGGGTAGTCGATTAGTGATTTTTTTTTCTATACAACTAGGTCGGCAAACAAGCGACGCCTCACCCGATGGTAGGCGATTACCGTAGCTTGCCTGCAACACCAGAAGTATCGCAAGAATCGCCGACCCTACCCCCAATCACCCCCAAGAGCTCATTAAATACGCATTATTAGAGATAGCCCAAAAAGTACTAAAATCTCGAGCAGAATGGGACCGCATGATATCTGTACAACTAGTAAAAAATTACGAGGTAACACACATTAAAAAAATCCTTCTTTTTTTTGTCATCGGTTAAAAATATGCCATTAGGGCCAGCTTCACCTCAGTTAATAAACTGTAATTAGATTCACATTAGCGAATAGGAAAATAGCGGAATTCGGAACTATTATCTGTTGGACACTGTAGCTTCAACGGCAATCAGAGTTCTTGTTATTAGCAATATCTACCAGACAACCTCTTTATGATAGTAAATAGCTTATTAAGCTTGGGTAGACCAAATTTAGGACAAGACAAGTGTCAAAGACAAAATAATTTTTGGGGCGTTTGACCAATTGTGGATAGAGGAACATCCATTAATTACGTGAGCTCAGAATGGGGGGGAGGGGTCCAATGAAATTTTCCCAAATCTCATTTAAACCGAGGTCCGAGATTAAACCGATATTCGAAAATCTCACCTCGACTTAAAGAAATATTACAGATATTAAAAAAAAAAAAATTGAGTATTCACTTTGCCCGCTAAAATAAATCTCATGGCTTTCAAAATCATTTAGTTTAGAAAAATTACAGGAGTCTCCGTGGATTGAGAAAAAAAAAGAGAAAAAAAAATTAAAAAAAAAATGTGATTATTATCTGCTTTTGCTTTGAATTTTATTTAATTTAAATAAATTATATATACCTGAACGGTTTATTATTTTCCCGAATAATAAAAATTAATTTAGTTTAAAATATTTTTAGCGTCAATCTCACGTAAGGGGAGGTCTAGACAAATCTCACCTAGGGCGGGAGGAGTCTAAACTGATCGAAAAATACCTCACATAATTAATAGATGCCCTCAAACGTTATTTGACAGATGACGGTAGAAGTAGACTTTAATAATAATAATAATACTTTATTTCAGACTAGATTTGAAGTCCATATTGGGTTAGTACAGCAAAACAACATTTAGAATAGAAAACAAAACAAAATTAAATTAAAAAATCAATAAGTAAAAATAAAATTAAATAAAGTAAAAGTAAAATCAAAAAATTCAAAAATTCAAAATTCAAAAAATTAAAAAAAAAATTAAAAATGGTGTTAGTAGACAAAAAAAAAAAAAAAAAAAAAACAGAAAATTAAGACTTTATCAGAGCGCGAGGTAGAATAGGCCATTGGGACCTGTTCTCCTCAATCTTATACTGCATCTTTAAGATGAAGAAACATCATAAATATAGCAGAATTCGATGCAAAAAAAAAAGAATATAGAATGAAAAACTTTACTATCAGATACTGTCATCCGTCAAATAGCGTTAACCACGACTGGTGAAATTGGGCCTTAAAGTTTTATGATATTACATTTACATAACAGCATGGCTGAGATTGGGTCTTTCAGGGGTTTTGGTCGGTATTGCACCCCCAAGTGCTGAAGCCGACATACGGTCTAGGAATGCCTACCCGGGCATCCTGGATATCACCCGTAAATGGGTTACCCTGCGATATCAAAAAAAAAAAAAAAAATGACTGAGATTGGAAAGTGATTGCCTTCCTGCCAAATTGATAAATATTCTTGTACTGCAAAATCACTGTTTCGATTATGATAAAATTTCATATCTATACTAATATTATAACGAGAAAATATTTCATTGTTTGTTTGCATTGAATAGGTTCCGAAACTATTGAACCGATTTGAAAAATTCTTTCACTGTCGAGAAGCTACACTATACACGGGTGACATAGGGTATATATCATATTTTCAAAAAAAAAAAAAAAAAAAAAATTAGGTAAAAAAATATTCTATTTTGAATTTTTTGTTAAATAGCCGTGCGAAGCCGGGGCGGGATGCTAGTAATATTATAAAGAGCAAGAGTTTATTGATAAAAACAAAATTAATAGACATATTTTAGAAGTCCTTTCACTAGGAGAACGGTACGTTATCACTGATTGACATAGGCTATATTTTTGAATGTAAACGGAACAATTAATTTCCGAAGTATCATACAAATGAAAGCTAGCTGGTCTATTATAATATCAATGCATAGAAAAAAAAAAAAAAATTTCAAACTCATAACATTTTTTTTTACATACACACACGGTCGTCTGTTCCTAAGTCGAGCAACTCAATGCTTGTGTTATATGTGACAGGCGACTTATATAAAATAGTGATTTAAATAATTTTGAAAATTTTGTCAAAGAAAAAAAAAATTGAATTCTTCATTAAATCTAAATATATTAAGACTTTACGATATAAGCATTCATAAATATGATCTTTGCAAAATCAAAATTATATCATAGGAATACAGCCCAAAAACTGACACAGGACCGGAATTTACCCCTAAAGAACAATCACCGTGACATATAAAATTATAATGTTCTATTACGATACAGCCTGTTACATCCCACAGCTGGGCAATGGCCTCGAACTGCATGTAGGAGGACGATCTGAGTTTAATCCACCACTTGTATATATTACCTACTACGAGTAACGATCGCTATCGGGTGTATATGATAACAACCGGGGACTTAGCTCCGAGACATGGTGGGGAGTGTCACAAGGACAGACGTACAAATTGGAAAGAAATATTTGAATGTATACAAACATCCACCCTGAGCGGTAACCGAACCCGTAAACCGTCGGTGTTCTAAGCGACTACACCACTACAACTGAGCGGTTGCAAATGCTCTATTGAACGAATCTAATCTAACGGTTAAAGGTCTATTAGCTACGGTAATCGCTTACCATCAGGTGAGCCGTACGCTTGTGTGCCATACTGGTTGTATAAAAAAAAAACCCATTCTAAATTAAGCAAGTTGTTTTGTCTGTGCATTGGTGACAGCAGATCAATCGACATATAATAAAGTAAAACTTTTTGCCACGATCGCTTAGACCGAATATAAAATCATCATATCAGAAGTTTCGATCTAGCGAGTACATCGTTCCATAGCTTAATTAGCTAGAGCACCGACACGGTCAGTCGGAGACGCGGGTTCGATCCCCGCTGGAGCGGTCGATTTTTGATAAAATTATAAAAAAATGTTTAAAGTAAAATTTCTGTACGCACGCTTGACTTGGGGAGTAAGCTGGTGAGTGCGTGACGAGAGCGTTACGAAAAGTGTGATCGGTCGAGGCGGACGGAAGTTGAGAGGGAGATATAAGTTGGATGGAGCTAATAAAGTTTTACTTCATTCGTTTCTATCGGTAACGCACGTCCATATATAAATGGCTATTCGTATCATAGACATATTCCTTTTAATTTTAATTGTTTTAAGCTCCAATTAGCTCCAATTATTAGATAGAGGCCTATGCCCAGCGTGGGTGTTACAGACTGGATCAATTTAGTATTATACCAGAGGTTATAACAAGGCTTTATCAAACCGGCGTCCTACCATTTAACTGCGATATCAGAATCGATATTATAACCTAAATATACAAACTTGCTTGCCCTAAACCTTTAATAATAATATTATTAAAATTAATTATTAAATACATGTTATTTATAAAATTACCATTATGTGTGAGTCAGTCAGTGAGTCAATCATGACCATATCTGAGTTTTACAGTTACACTCAGTTATTCATAACCAATTTTCCTGTCTTCTCAACATTTTATTTATCAAATTTGTCGATTTTAAACATAAATAAATAAATATCTACACAATACACACACAGTCGTCTGTTCCTATAGTAAGCAACTTAATGCTTGTGTTATAGGTAACAGCCGACTGGTATATAGCTACATATATATCTATTTTTTTGATAAACTTACTTATAAATAATACATATATAAATACACAAACAACAGACTCAGGGTGGGAATCGAACCCACAACCCTCGGAGCAGAAAGCAGGGTCACTACAAACTGCGTCAACGGGCTAGTCATGTACATAATGATCTGTATTAACTACCGCTCTATTTATTTCACATATAATATCGACTTTAATATGGCTCCATGCATATGTATATATGGGTCAAAACGAAAGGACGCCGGTTTAACACCATGTATATGAATACTCGTAGTTTGTCAAAGAGTAAACTCCCGATAAGTGTCCGTTTTAAATAGTTTTTGGCCGTAATTCCGTAGCGGTTGTGGGGATTTAGTGACGTGTGAGTGTACTTACAGTGCATGTCGCGTTCGTGCTCATACTCAATAAAGGCGTATCCTCTCGGCTTTCCATTCTCTTTGTTATATATCATGTAAATCTGAAACAGATATTCATATGAGGTTTATAACTTTGTAAATAAATTAAAAAAAAAAAAAAAACACTGAAAAAGCCTATCGCAGTCCACTGCTGGACATAGGCCTCCACAACTCATATGTGTTGCCCATAGTCACCACGCTGGGCAGGCGGGTTGGTGACCGCAGGGCTGGCTTTGTCGCGCCGAAGACGCTGCTGCCCGTCTTCGGCCTGTGTGTTTCAAAGCCAGCAGTTGGATGGTGATTCCGCCATCGCTCGGCTTTTTGAGTTCCAAGGTTAATAGTGGAACTGTGTTATCCCTTAGTCGCCTCTTAGGACACCCTCGGGAAGACAGGGGGTGGCTATATTCTTTACTGCCGTAAACACAGCAATTAATTAAATATCACAGCAATATAAAAATTAATTTTGTCAATTGCTTTCAACCGACTTCCAAAAAAGGAGGAGGTTCTCAATTTGATTGTATTTTTTAAAAATGTATGTTACCTCAGAACTTTTGACTGGGTGTATCGATTTTGATGATTCTTTGATGATGTTTTAATCGCGAGCTGATGCTTGTCTCGAGGTGGCAGTACAAGATCGCCATATCAGCTTTAATCCAATATCCAAAGTGTGACTTAAATCTGTATATATAAATATACAGATTTGTCTTTTGGATGGGAATTGAACCCAACAATCCTGGAGCAGAAAGCTGCATCACTACAGTTCCAATGCGTTAATCATACATCCAGTACTGAGTTTTCTGTTCATATTTCATAGCTCAATGACTTCTAAAATCGTAGCTTAGGTTTAGACTAGGACACGAAATAAAATGTAAGCTACATTTATCGTAGAAAAATTCATAGTATTTCTTAAAACTTCGATGAATCAGATAAAGACGACACGTGCTTTAGACCACACGACTGAAGTTAAACTTCTACACAATAGATCTGCACTGTGTCTTAGATATACGAAACGTTACTGGCTATGAGAGGAAGAGAGAAAGTATGTGCTCGCACCTCTCTTTCTTGCTTCGTAACGCTCCCGTCACACATCCACCAGCTTACTCCCAAAGTCAAGCGTGCGTGAAGAAGTTTAACTTCGAAAACATCAAATTGCTAGTCATAATACCATACTCACTTTCTTTATCGCTCCGTATCCATCAAACTCTCTCCTCAGTTTTGACTCGGACGTGTCATAGTTCTGTTGACAAAATTAATATCAATACAGAATCTATATATTTACTAGCTGACTCGGCAAACGTTGTCTTGCCGCTAAACGCTATTTAAAAAATAGAGGTTGGTGGTGGTAGGGTGAAAATTTCGGGTTGTATTTTTCAACGCCAAATCATAATAAAATAAAAAATTAACAATTTATCTATAATCTTAACATTTAGGGGGATGAAAAATAGATGTTGTTCGATTCTCAGATCTACACAATATGCATACAAAATTTCATGAGAATCGGTCAGGCCATTTGGAGGAGTTTAACTACAAACACCGCGACAGAGAATTTTATATATTAGATATGTGAAGCAAAAACTTTGTATGCTTTTTACGAAAATTACGCAGACGAAGGAGTACGAAATTTCGCACACTTATAGTTTATATAGAGGAGTGCAGAATGCTAATATTGGCTGTTGGTGATTAAGGTGACCAGAGTTCCTGTTTCAGGCATCTATTAGCTACGGTAATCGCTTACCAACAGGTAAGCCAGCTTATTTACCAACTTAATTGTATCAGTCAGTCAATTCAGCCGATTGCACTGCCACTGCTGGACATACGCCTCCCCAAGTTCGCGCCAGACATCCTGATTTAACGCAATTCAACTTAATTGTATTAAAAAAAAATGGTTTTCACTTACTATCCTCGCAACAAACAAGGTTTTGAACGGATCTACAGTAACTGGACTGTTCGCCGTCGGGTCCCACAGCGCTATCTCTTGCTCCAACTTGTACGCCGTCTGTTCCGCTCGTTCTCTTCTTTTCCTCTCGAGTCTCTCTTCTCGCGTCTCCACTCGAGTCGGTGGAGGTGTCTCTGATGGATGCTGTGAATAAAGTTATATAATTGTAAAAAAAATCTTTTGTAGGAATTTAAGATTGACCGATTGTGGATCTGGACATGGTAAATATTAAGTATGTTGTGGAGAATAATACAATTTATTATAATTCAGCCTGTAGCATCCTACTACTGGGTGTGAGCATCTTTCTCAAATCATTAGGATGATGTTATGATATGTATTTTTAACCCACTTCATAAATAAATAAAATAAATAAATAAATAAAATAAATAAATGATATAAATAAAATAAATAAACTTCAAAAGGAGGAGATCCTCAATTTAACTGATGTAGGGAACGGAAAGAATTATCCTGTTTAAAATCTAGTGCATCCCGACTGGAGAAGTACCTAGACCTTACAGAAGATACTATATAATACTACATTCAAACAGTATTGTGTTCCTGAAATCGGTAAGGCGGCCAGAACTCTTGGGGGGAATAGGGGATGGGATGGGCAACGCTCAAAGTAGTACTAAAGGGCTTGACGTGTGGTCCCATTAAAATCTGGAGATCAGATCTCGAGATCTAGTGAGTACTTTTGTATGTCAATGTAATTAAAGTCGGTTTTTTTTTTCATTTGCGAGCAAACATAATTATTTTTGTCCAGATACTTGATTATCATTTATACATTTATAAACATACTAGACTCAAAAACAACCAAAATTTAAATCAATAATTTTTATGAATTGTTTTCCTATTGGTCCTAGCAGCACTGCATCACCGTGTACTGAGATCTAGTCGTGAAAATATGAACCTTCTAGAAGGATCCAGTATGAACATTCCTCTTTAGGGAACGTACCCATGCTACTTGATCTGTTCAGGTCACTGTGGACTGCTCCAGGGTTAATACCTTCTATAAAAATTTCACACTTTTTCGAACTGTTTCCAAATATAACGCAAAGCGTTTCAGGCTTTAATATGGGAAGGGATGTAGGGGGGTAGGCAAGGGTTTTAACACCATATTAATACATTGAAAAAACAACACAACTAAAACAAAATTTACATAAATTGTCTGAAACTATTGGATAATTCGTAATATTATATAGAAAACTATTTCAGAAACCGGTAAAACGTTTCTTTATTCGAATCCGAACCCAGAAAAGGAAATTTTATATACATAACGTGTAAATATTCCATTTGCCGTGTTGATAAGAATTAATTTTACTTTTTTTTTGGTTAGGTATTGTTACGTTACTCATAAAAAGCTTTCATCTTGTGATTATTTTAAAACTACGTGTACACAAATTACTAATCAATTAAATAGTTTGCAACTTTAAAGTAATGAATTTTGAAAATTTTAATTGATTACATAAATTTTAATGCAGTGTTAATATTAAAATCGATAAATGCTACATGAGGCATCGCAATAAACTAACCTCAAAAACATTTAAAAATGCTCCGACTCCATCGTAGCCCTTTTGTTTCTTCTCATGGGGAAGTTTCGCTGCTGGCGGTAAGTAAGGGATAGGGTCTCTTGCCGCGAACAGGGCAAGTAGATTTGGTGGTAAAAACTGAGTCATTTTAACACCACGAAATTATCATAAATACATTAAATAACTTTCACTTTTATTCCTAGCAGTTAAACAATGTTTATTCACAAATGTCGACACTAATATGGTATTTAATTCACAATATTACGATCACAACAGTTCGTCACAACGTGAATGATAACGCCATTTTTGATTTTCCGGCTGCATGTCTTGTCTACGTCTACTTTATGAAGAATCACAGATAAATAATACCAAAATAATTGGTACTTTAATAGGTAAGTAGACCCGTAGACAGAATCGTAACGTAAATACCTTGTCTATGGTATTTGTTTTTGATGTAAAACTTCTTTCTGGTCAATGCGTGATAAGAGCTTTATTTACGAAAAGTGTGATCGGGCTAGGTGAACGGAAATTGAGAGAGACATTAAGTTTTAGTGAAGGTAAAAAGATAAAGAGTTACGCTTCGTAAGATTTACTTCAGTCGTGTGGCGTTGGCTATAGACGCCAAACTAAAGCAAACTTTTTTTTAAATTATATATTTGAATTTTGAGAATCATACAATAGATTGAAATATAAGTTATCCTTGTATTTTTCAACACGGACCGATTTTTTTTAAGACATAATGACGTTTAGAATATATAATTTTATTCTTAAATCGTATTACAAATGTTATTTTTTCTCACTTAATCTAATATTGAGTAAAAAACAATGAATAAATCATTACCTTTTAATTATAATATAATAGACTACAAAAAAAAAAGGAAACTAAAATTTACAACTTCAAAAACGATTCACTTTTATATTAACCATACTCCCGGACTAACAAAATAACTATAGTAGCTAATAAGCTTAGAACAACAATAGATATTCCAGTTATAAGTATACATCGGAAATTTCTTCCTAACCATGAGTTCTCGCCTTGAAGGGGTCGGGTGACTCGCAAAGCGTTTTCGAACGCAGGTGCTCTGTTCTTTTTCATATTTAGTTTAAAATTTGTGCTGAAATAAAACGTTCATTAATATTTAATGGGAAAAATCCAATAAACATCATAAGAACATAGACAAAATTTAACGCAAACAAAATTCTCATAGATTTCATAGCCTCTTATAACTTGGTACGGGAATTTGGTCTGCATTTGTCCATGTTTATAGGGTTGTGAGATTTTCTGTATTACTGATTTGTTTAATTTTCCTACAAAAAACAGCAATGTTATTAATCGTATTAAGTGTATGGTTCTGGTATAGCGGTGACGACATACCAAAAAGCTAAGCTTAGGGGCGTGGATTGACTAGCTACGAGAATATATTTATAGTAGTACTAGCTAACCTCACAAACGTTGTTTTGCCATATATGTATGTTATTAACCCCTTTATCACCCCCCCTCCTTATAACTTAGGAGTATGAAAAATATATATTTGCCGATTCTCAGACCTACCAGATATGCACGAAAAAATTTCATAAAAATCGGTCCAGCCGTTTCGGAGGAGTATTGTAACTAACATTGTGACACGAGAATTTTATAAAGAATAAATTCTGTATTGAGATTGGGCACATCAGGCTTAATATTTTGTACCGAAACGACTAGAGAAGTAATAATAATATACTTTATTGCACATTTAAATAAAGTACAAAATTAAAATTACAAGCAATTATAGTAACAAATTGTACAACCAGACGATCTTATTGCTAAAAAGCAATCTCTTCCAGACAACCTGAAGTACCTCGACCTTACAGAAAATCACAGCTAAATAATAATGCTGATAGTGTTGTACTGTTACTAGTGTGTACTACTACTGTAGTGAGTAAAGTTGCCAGAGCTTCTGGTTTAGGATCATAGGTAGGGTCGGCAACGCGCTTATGACGCTTCTGGTATTGCAGGCGTCTGGCTACAGCTATAGGCTACGGTAACCGTTTACCCCCAGTCGAACCGTACGCTACTTTGCTGACCTTGTCGCTTAAAAAAACGAAGTCCGGGATGTTTTATTGACGCCTGGTAGCTATCGTTATTCAAAGTAGGAATTATCCTGCAACTTGCAGTGAAGTAGCGTGGTGGATTAAGTGCCGACTCTTCTCCTATATTAACTGAGGTAGGTCACAGCAGGAAATTTCCTGCTCAAAATCAGTCCTACTGGGGTAGTACCTCGACCTAACAGAAGACCACAGCTAAATAAAACTGTTTTCAAGCAGTATTGTGGTCCTGTTGGTGACTAAGGTGACCAGAGTTCCTGGAGGGGATTGGGAATTGGGCATAGGGTCGGCAACAAGCTTGCGATGCTTCTGGTGTTGCAGACGTAAATAAGTTACAGTTGCTTATAATCAGGTGAGCAGTACGCTTGCTTGCCGACCTAATTGCAGAGCCGTCTTTACCCGGGGGTGCAGCGCACCCGGGCGCAGGGTCCTAGGGGGCACCGAATGCTAAAAATTGGAAATTCGGACGCGGAACTTTGCGCGCGGGCTGATTACCCGCACCGTGGCGCAGAATATACTTAAAAAGGCCCTGCCTAATTGTATAAAAAACAAAGTATGAAGAGGCATATGCCCAGCGGTGGATTGTTACACCTTGAATCAATCTGTTAAATTTTACTTACATGTGCGGGAACTTGAAGTAAAAATTTTACGATAAGCACAGTGAACGCGAGCGCCGTGCCGCCCAGTCCGATCACAACAAGCCACAGAACACCATTGTTGACATACGCAGGTCTTACTTCTTGAAATGTTTCTGTTTGGTTACTTCTAATTACAACTAAAATTAAAAAAAAAAATTTAAAAATCGCTGTGTGCGTGTTGGTTTCGAAAATTTTGATTCATTATATTTATATTATGAATGAAGTTATCGAGCTCAAGATCTGGAGCAGCCCGAATATATATACATATATATATATATATGCGACATCGCTCGGACTTTTTTTTTACGACTAGGTCGGCACCATAGCCCATCTGCGCCTGTAATACCACGAGCATCGCCAGTATTCAAACAAACTCTTCAGCCTTATAATATTAATAAAGATATTCGCTTTAGCCTGCAATATCCCACAGCTGGGCTGGTCTTTACCCATGTAGGAGAAGGATCAGAGCTTAACCCACCACGCTGCTCCAATGTAACCCACATTGGAGCAGCGGCGGGTAAATTCCCTACTATGAGTAACGATAGCTATCAGGTGTTCCTGCTAACAACCGAGACCGACGGGTTAACGTGCTCTCCGAGGCATGGTGGGGAGACCCACAAGGACTGCACAAGCACCCAGACTACGGCAAACATCTGTATGGAATATAGAAATGGTTCTCATGTGCGGGGATCGAACCCGCAACAGCCACAAACCAGTGCTATGACCGTTGCACCAACGTGTCAATCCAATTACTGCAATAATTCTTATTAAATCCCTTGGCAATTTTGATAACAAGTTACTTTAAGTTCTTAAAAATCGTATACTTACAAGAATTAGTTCTCGTTTCTTTTGAATTAACTCTAAAAATTGAAAATAATACTCATTATTAAATATATACAGAATGGATATGACGGTTCAGCTCGTTACATTCCACTGCTGCAATAGGTCTCTTTCTCCATGTAGGAGAATGATGAAGAATGGATACAAATGAAAGGATTTACATTAAACCAAAATAATAAGAAATAATAAATTTATTATTTACGCGGAACATGATCTATTATTGACACCTACGGAATCCGCCATTTGAAGGAACGCATTTTGGGAGTCGAACCACTGGTATTTTTTTTCCTTTTTTTTATATCACTAGGTCGGCAAACAAATATACAGCTCACCGGATGGTAAGAGATTACCGTAGTTTATAGACGCCTGCAACACCAGAAGCATCGCAAGCGCTTTGCCGACCCAATCCCCAATACCTCCCCAGGAACTCTGGTCACCTTACTCACCAACAGGAACACAATACTGCTTGAAAACAGTATTATTTAGCTGTAATCTTCTGTAAGGTCAAGGTAGTACCCCAGTCGGGCTGCTCCATATTTTCATCAGGAAATTCCTGCTGTGCCCTTCCTTGGTATATTATGAGTATACATGAATATGTTATAATAAACAAACATACGTACATGTTGTCCTTAGCACTACCAGTCATTAATACAATATCATAAAATGTGTTTTAATTTCTGCTCTACTGACATAATTTATCACAGTTTTAATGACATAATTATAAAGTGTTGATGTCACGCGTAATTGACTTATTTATAAAATGACAATAAAACCTTTTTAAAGGTTTTACATAATATACAGGCGACAGAAGATCACAGCTAAATAATACTGCTTTCAAGCAGAGTTGTGTTCCTGTTGGTGAGTAGGGCGACCAGAGCTCCGGGGGAATTGGGGAATGAGGTTGGCAACGCGTTTGCGATGCTTCTGGTGTTGCAGGCGTCTATAAGCTACGGTAATCGCTTATCATCAGGTGAGCCGTACGCTTGTTTGCCGACCTAATTGTATGAAAGCAGTTACATGGTTTCTCCCCAAAAATGAAAATACTAATATAGTTCTTAAAATAAATTAGTGTTTTGAGAAACTAAAACCTTTTCAGCAGCCTGATAATAAACGGATTTAGGTAAATAAAATAAAAATGTATTTAAAATAATTATTTATTTGCATTTACAATAAATATACAATAAATATAAAGTAACAAAATTGTGTTTTTTTTTTCGGCTACAAGTGCATTTTTATATTAAAAAACATTTCGATTTTTTCTTATAGATTCAAATATTGTTGCTCATATTTTTTTTTAATAAATACTTCGTGCACTGTTTGCCTTATATGAAACACTTACTCATGACCATGGGTTGACTGGAAGAAATCTCTTTCAGAGATACCCTACGGAAAAAATCTCATGAAACATGGACAGATGCAAACCAAATTCTCATATAGGGTTATGAGAGTCTAAAAGATCTGATAGATTCTTATAACTCAATGATTTTTTCCATAGGGTAAGTCCACCTTTGCCATAAACCTTACTATTATTTTATGTTTCTATATGTATTTTTGAGTGCAATAAAATTTATGAAGTTTAGTTTTGTTTTAAGTTACAATAATTAATAAAGTATTAATAATTTACTTTTAAACTATTTTTAAAGGTTGAAATGTAAAAAAGTATATTCAACAAAATGTTTTTAAGCTTTAGACTTTTTAGCGAGAGTGGTATGCCAAAACTAACAGGTGGACATATTTTGTTGTACTCTGAATGAATTTACAAGAGCTGAATTATTTATGTTATGGCTAGTGGTTGTTTTTGTTCACAATATTTTAGTATTATATGTACTATCGCATTAGGTTACAAGCCTGTAATGGTAGTATATTTATGGAAATAAATAAATAAATAAATAAACTTTTCATACATTATTTACTTAAAAATATTAATAACATTATTATTACTTGTATGTAATATAAAATAAATTCATTATAACTTAAATAAAATTATATTTTACTACTTAAAGAAAGAAAAAAAAAAACAAATTGAACACAAATAAATTCTTATATTTAAAACAACAGATTATAACAAAAACGTGATCTTTCTAATTCAAATTTATACTGTCTTTTAATATGGAATATTATAATTTATTAATAAATGATAAATTGAAATCATAACCTTTTTTTTCTCAGTTCGATTGTACTTTTTTAAATGTATGTTACCTTAGAACTTTTGACTGAGGAGAACAGGCTTGCTAGAAAGTTTTGATTCAAGTCGCGCCATCTATGATCGAAAGTCGCAAAATATTCTTAGCAGTCGCCCAATGAAAGTTTGAAAATATACTAGCATCTGTCTATCAGTTTTTTTATGACACTCGAAATTAAAAATTATTTATTTAAAATATTACTAACTTACATGATGTCCCAAGATACAAAAGATAAAATAAAAGATACAGATAAAATATATTGACTCAATTTCAAAATTAAAGGAAGCTTATTGGGACAAAAAAAAAACAATATTTTTTGTAACGGTTTTTGTACTTTTAACTTGTTGCCAACGCTGAGGATTAAAAAGAGCCTAATTTGCAACTTGTCGCCCAAACTTAAAAAAAGGAGCGTATCCATGAAAAAAATCGCCCAATTTGCGACAAATCGCCCCATCTGGCAAGCCTGAAGGGGAACAATTTTGATAAAAAAAAATAAATAAATCAAAAGGTGGTGCGTGTCATGATGTTCATCGAGCTTAAACAAGTACTTTTCGAGTTATATCTATTAATGCGTATTTGCTTGACTATTTTTTTCTTAAGTTAAATCATATATAGCATATACATCAGTCAAATAGAAGTTTAGACAGGAGATGGGTTTATTTTGATAACTGAACTTAAATGCCTTTTTTTAACTTTGATAATCGTATTTCATGTAAAATAGTAAACAGTCATACACAATATAATTTTCCATATATTCATATAATAGGTAAAAATGGCAAGAATCTGAAATAGTAAGGCACTATTAAGACTTATATTTGAATTAGCTGTGCCCTGTCGTTCCACCCGCGTTAATTTGAGGGGAAGACATACGAAGGCACGAAAATAATTTCGAAGTAAAACTTCTTTACGTACGCTTGACTTGGGGCGTAAGCTGGTGAATGCGTGACGAGAGCGTTACGAAAAGTGTGATCGGGTGAGGCAAACGGAGTAAAAGAGAGACGTGCCAGCAGACACTTTCTTTCTCTCTTTGTCTTATAGCCAGTTACGTTTCGCGTATCTAAGACACAGTGCAATCCTATTAAGCACGCATATTGCTAAAGAAGCTATACTTCAGTCGTGTAGTCTAAAACACACTAGTTTTTTTTCAATTCCAACAATTAGTCCCTTGACTGAGATTAATATTAAAAAAATTAACGATAATTTAGAAAGAGAAGTTATTTTGAAAACCTGTCAACGTCAAGTCAACTTTTCCCAAAGTTCCATGTACGACAACATTACAAATTTAACTTTTTTAATACAATTTAAAATAGGCACAGGCTCAATATTATTATGCTCAATATTAATAGTATTATTATGTAGGAATTTAAATTATATTAGACTTCGTTTGAAAGGAATTGAATACCTTATAATAGACAGTATAAGCATTCTAGGAATAATTTAACAACACATATATTTATATTTATTTTATTAAATTAAGTAATCCTGCATAGTTCACTGTTTTCATCCGTCTTCTGTGTTTTGTCTTCATTTGTCTGCATGTTAAGAAATATTCTTTTAAAAACAAAAGCGGACGTTTTTACACAGTGAGATGAATAGTTGCGAGTTTGGAATTACTGAAAAATTAACTAGATTTATATAATACTTATTACGATTAGATAAATTACGATATTAAATTATAATTTTTGTTTTAAAATGTGAGCTACGAGTTTTGAAATTATCTTAATTCAACAATATTTATAGAGAATTAGTGTAGTGCAGTACATAATATTTCATTTGAGATGAAAAGTTACGAGTTCGGGAAGTAACTTATTTAATTTATTCTCGGAATAAGTACGTTAAAACTCGTATACGATAATTATTAGATTATAATTAGACTTGAGATGTAACTGTTACGATTTAGGAAAGTAAGTGATACTTACAATAGATGAATCTTTATCATTAAGGTACGGCACAGGTTTACGCCAAAACCTCGACAACGCCCCGCGAGGCTTTTCTTTCTTGCTTTTTGATTCACACTGGAAATATACAATTATTATTTTTTTATACAACAAGGTCGGCAAAAAAGCATACAGCTCACATAATGGTAAGCGATTACCGTAGCTTATAAACATCTACAACACTAGAAGCATCGCAAGCGCGTTGCCCCCATCCCCAGTTCCCCCCAGGAGCTCTGGTCACCTTACTCACTAACGGGGCAGGATTACAAATACCCATAGTATAAAAAAGCCTTAAAAAGGAGGTTCTCGACTAAACTGTATATTTTTTTTTTGTATTTTTAACTTCTTACTCAGTCTACCACAACCCACTAACAACACTGGTGTAGTGGTGGGAGTGGTTGCCTAAAACATTGACAGTTTGCAAGTTCGATTTCCGCTTAGGATGTATGTTTATATTTGTATAAATATTCCTTTCCGGTTTGGATGTCTGTCCTTGTGGGTCTTCCCACCGTGCCTCGGAGAGCACGTTAAGCCGTCGGTCCCGGTTGTTAAAATAAATATAGTAGGGAATATATTCGCACATTCGCGGTGGCGCAGCGTGGTGGATTATGCAATGATCCTTCTCTTAGATGGGGAAAGAGGCCTATGCCCAGCAGAGGAATGCGAGCTATTGCTTGTCGTGTGGTCACTTTTAAATTTTATCAAGAGGTAACGAGTAATTGATAAATTATTTTTAATAATGCGTGTTTGATTGACAATGTTTTCGACTACCCTACGTAAATAATGTTTTCATTTTGTTACTTGTCAATGTTAATTTATCTTTTTTTTTTTTTTTTTTTTTTTTTTTTTTTTAATAATAAACAATTATAATGAAGAACAGCAAAGAGTAATCACGTGAATGAAAAGATATTCCATAAATAATTCTTACCACATCCGAGTTAGTTTCTTGGGGTTCTTTGGTTTCGCCATTTGTTGTCTGGTCATCCGGTTCTACTATTGTCACATCTTGTTCTACACTTGTATTATCTGGAAGAATTGTTTTTTTTTTACATTAAAAAAAATTACATTAAATTCGATAGGATCGTAAATTACGAGGGTGAAAACGCGTAGTGCCGCTAGCTATACATATATACATACTATGTACCAAGTTTCATTAAAATCGGTCCAATAGTTTTTGCGTGAAAGAGTTACAAACATACATCTTCACAAATTGACAAATTTATAATATTAGCAGGATTTTGCCATTTTTTTTCTGGAAATACTACCAAAAACTGGCATTCAATAAAAATATCCTAAAACTAGCTGTGCCACGTGGTTTTACACGCGTTTATTTATTTATTTATTTATTTATTTACATAGGAAGCTAACGTAGTATACAGTGATTTCTATCATAATTATATAGTTAAACAGAATATCTTACACTATACACCACACTTATAGGCTAACTCAGCATGCAATACACTTTAAACAGTTGCTTCGAAACGTATACTAACAATAAATATCTATCTTATGAAAAATTAACTCATCAATAAAAGTATAAAATCAACTATCAAAAAAAAATTACAACAATTAAAACCCGTGCTAAAACAGTAAAAAAATATTTAAAAGAAAAAAGTTAAAATATGTAGGTATATGTAAAAAAAAAAAACAACGAAATACAACAATTAATATGATAATACATCGGGAATTCTATGAATAAATATAAAAATTATAAATGTAATATATCTATAAGTAAACGGTTTGAGGTACAAGAAATCAGCTAATTTAAAGTATAATATGGAAAGAATGTTCATAGCTTCATACAGTAGGTAACTAATTTGAGTTCAAATGTAAAAGAAGCATCTTAACCTTTCTCTTGAATGCTTTCCCAGAATATCTAAAAATATCAATATCTGCATCCTCTTTTAAAATTGAATTATACAAGTTTATGATTCTATTTAAGCATGTATTCATGCCCCAATTGGTTCTAGCAAATCTGCTCACGAATGTTTGTTTTGATCTGGTAGTCCTCATAGGTTTTCTAGGGATTGCCAGTTTTAATCTTCGGACCAAATCAGGACAGTCAATATCTCCTCTAATAATTTTATTTAAAAAGCAAAGATCCAAAACATCTCTTCGTGTAGACAATGACAATAGTTTATAGTGTTTCAACATTTTATTGTAGTTATATTCTAAATTGTCTTTATAAGATAATGCACGTAATAATTTTTTTTGTATTCTTTCTAATCTATTTTTGTGAATTTGGTAGTATGGGTTCCAGACAATTGAACAATATTCGATTTTGCTCCTGATGTATGAATTAAAAAGTACTATTTTTTTATATGATTTTTTGAAATCCTTTGTATTTCTAAAGATAAATCCCAGCATTTTAAGGGACTTTTTAACAATATCTTCTATATGTGGGATAAAACTTAGCTTCGAATCCATTAAGATTCCCAGATCATATATTTCATTAACACATACCAAGTTATTACCCCCAATATTATAATCATAATAAAAATTTCGAATTTTTCGACTATATGTAATTTTATAACACTTTTGGTGATTTAATGTTAAGTGATTCCGTTCACACCACGATACAAGTCTTTCTAAATCTGGTTGCATTTTTATGGAATCATCTGTTGTTGATATTTGTTTGAACATTTTTAGATCATCCGCATATAAATATATTTTAGAATGCTCGAAACACGTTAGCACGTCGTTTATAAAAATTCCAAAGAGTATTGGACCAAGATGTGATCCCTGCGGTACACCGGATGCAGCAATAAAAGTATCAGATTGATTTCCACCAATTACAACGTTCATTTCTCGATTATGCAAATACGACGTAATCCAATCAATAAATTTTCCACAGATACCGTAATTCGTTAACTTTTGTAGTAAAATATTGTGGTCAACCACGTCAAAAGCCTTGGCCAAATCTGTGTAGATACAGTCTATTTGTCCGTTACTGTCCAGTACTTCAGATATATCCGTTACAAATGAGGCCAAATTAGACATTGTGGATCTATTTTTTAAAAATCCATGTTGATTATCAATCATAACAGGTTTAATGTGCCAACTAAGCGATTTACATATAATGATTTCAAAAATCTTTGAGAAAACAGATAGTATACAAATGGGCCTATACTTAGTTATATCCTTTCTATCTCCACTTTTAAAAATAGGTACAATTCTGGCTTTCTTCCAAACATCCGGAAATATACCATCTGCTAGGGATACTTTATATAAAATACTTAATGGATTTGCTAATGCCTGGGAGCAATTTTTTACAAAAACGGGTGGTATATTGTCTGGGCCTGCGCCCTTGTGTATATCAAGTTTATTTAATTGATCTATTACTTCCTGCTTTTCTATACCTACATTAGGGAGTTGTATATTCAAATTAGATTGAAGACTCGGGTGTTGATTTAAGTCTAGTTTACTGTCGTAAGTTACATATGCATTTGAAAAATGCAGAGCAAATTGATTACAGATATCTCTCGTATCAGTAAATTCACAGTCATTAAATGTCATTAACGCAGGATAGTCACATTTATTATTTCTCATTCTTTTTATGTATGAATGAAAATATTTAGGATTTATTTTAATATTATCTTCCACTGTCTGCAAATAATGACTATATTCTAACTTTATAATGAGTTGACATCTTTTTCTAAGTAGGTGGAATTCTATGTTATCAAGCGGATTCTTATATTTTTTATACAAAATTCTATATTTATTCTTCTCTGCTAATCTTCTAATTAGATTTTTTGAGTACCAGACTGGATATTTGTTTTTAATCTTTGATTTAGTTTTTGGTATCATTGTCTCTATTACCTTACGCAACTCCATATAAAATATATCTACCATTTTATTTATATCATCGCAATTTTGAAATAATTCGGTCCAGGGTATTATTTTAAGTTTATCATTAATAGCACTATAATCTGCTTTCATGTAGTTATATCGTATTGTTGATTCCGGCTTCGATAATAGTTGGAGACTATCATAATTACAGATAACTTCCAGAGACAGTGGTGGATGATGTTTGTCAACCTTACATGCTTATTAATGCATTATTTGAAAAAAAAAAAATGCCTAGAGCCCTCCCTGGTGAATGGACTACTCCAACACAAAAATAATTTCTCAAGTTGAACCAGAAATTCGTGATAGCGCTTGTATATGTAGAAAGATATAATATTTTTTTTATTGATTTTAATATTTTTACGATTTATTTTTGTGTTACCCACACATTAGGAAATTCTAAGCAATTTTTTAATATCATATCAAAAATTTCGCCCCAGCGGGTACATCGTTCCATAGCTTAATTGGCTGAGCACCGACACGGTCATTCGGAGACGCGGGTTCGATCCCCGCCAGAGCGGTCGATTTTTGATATGATATTAAAAAATGTTTAGAATTTTAATATTGTTAAACAAACGACTTACTATACTCGTAGCTATCGGCATACTGCCCACTACAGACTGGCTCTCGAGGTCGACAGCCAAACTGACCCTGCCCCTTCACTATCCGCTTTATTTCTTCAGCCCTTTCCATGTATCTGATTTAAAAAAAGGCAGTTAGAGACTGCCGATAGAAGTGAAAACTAAGAACTTTATGTAATACAATTTGATATTTCATGATTGAATTGAAATTATCAACATCAATCTATAATATACTGCTATAAGCATGTCTGTGACGCGAATCCATAAGATTCCCCTATCAAAAGTGCCCAACGCGGCAAAAGAGTGCTTTAGACCACACGACTGAAGTAAGACTTCTGCACAATAGACCAGCACTGTGTCTTAGATATACGAAACGTAACTGGCTATGAGAGGAAGAGAGAAAGAAAATGTGTGCTCGCACCTCTCTCTCTTGCTCCGTATTCCGTTAAAAGGTAAAACAGCGTATGTATTAGGGATGTGTCGATAAATAATCGATTGTCTTCGGTAAAAAATTCGAGTTAAGAGAAAATATAATTTGGCTGACATTTTTACGTGACGTGAGCGTTACGAAAAGTGCGATCGGGCGCGGCGAACGGAAGTTGAGAGGGAGATATGAGTTAGAGAGAAAGTTACGTTTCGAATATTACTGTCCTTACAATACTAAAGAAGTTTTACTTCGGTCGTTTGGTCTAAAGCACACTCGTTATTTTGAAGTATTAACTTACCTAGTCAACTTAGCTGCTAAAGCGCTTCGTCGCATCGCATCACTTTCGACACCGACCGCCGGTACTAAATATCTCAAGCTCTCACTGTATGCTTCCAGAGCTTCAGGGAGCTTTCCCGTACAGTCCAGCTCTATGGCGTGCCTTATTAGACTCACTGCCTGATGGACGAAAGTTAATCAATTTAATATAAAATTAGATGAGAATGTGAAGGGGTTGCTGTAATGGTTAATAGTACATCGATTCGGTCTGTAACATCCCACTGCTGGGCATAGGCCTCCACAAGTTGTACTCATGTGTGTTGCCCATAGTCACCACGCTGGGCAGGCGGGTTGGTGACCGCAGTACTGGCTTTGTCGCACCGAAGACGCTGCTGCCCGTCTTCGGCCTGTGTATGTCAAAGCCAGCAGTTGGATGGTTATCCCGCCACCGGTCGGCCTTTCAAGCTCCAAGGTGGTAGTGGAACTGTGTTATCCCTTAGTCGCCTCTTACGACACCCACGGGAAGAGAGGGGGTGGCTAAATTCTTTAGTGCCGTAGCCACACAGTACAGTGTGTAGGAGAAGAGTCGGGCTTAATCCACCACGCTGATCCAATGCGGGTTGGTGGAAATATTCCCTGCTATGAGTAACGATCGCAGAAGAGACGAGCAATGGGATTTTACAGGCTGAATTGAATATGTCTGACGGTCTTTTAGTCACTACTACAGCGTCTGCCAGAAAAACAAGAGCAAAAATTTGCTGCCAAAAATAATACTTAGGTCCTTTTTATTGCTCTCTTTGTGTTGCCTATGCCTTTTCATTTCTTAACTTATCTCTCTCTAATATATAAAATTCTCGTGTCATGGTGTTAAACATTGAACTCCTCCGAAACGGCTCGACCGATTTTAATAAAATTTTGTGGGCATATCGGGTAGGTCTGAGAATCGGCCAACATCAATTTTTCATACCCCTAAGTTATAAGGGGAGGGAGGATTAAGCGGGTTAATAACATATATGGCAAAGAAACGTTTGCGGGGTCAGCTAATATTTTTATATATTTTTCCTATTTTGTACAGCTAATAAACAAGTTTTCTTTATTTCTAAAAAACATACATACAAACATCATATATACATACATTTGTATTATATATTTCACCTTGTTATAATTTTCCTTTGAAGGCATGTGATCCAAATCCAGATACTCATGGTTGAAAAAATCGTCATACGTTATCCGTTTATCCGGATCGTGTTGCAGCAGGCGGGTCAGGAGATCCAGACAGCCGGGCGTGATGGAGGAGTTTGGGGGTATCTGGGGATTTTTATTAATCTATAATCTATAATATATATAAAAGCGAAAGGACACTCACTCATCACGAAATCTCCGAAACTATAACACCTACAAACTTGAAATTTGGCAGGTAGGCTCCTTATAGGACGTAGACATCCGCTAAGAACGGATTTTACGAAACTTGACCCCTAAGGGGGTAAAACGGGGGTTGCAAGTTTGTATGAAAGTCCTATGTTTTTGAAGTAAGAGACTTGAAATTCAAAATGTATGCTCTATAGATGATAAGAAGGCGCCCAAATAATGTATCTTTAGAAATCAACCCCCTTTTGGGGTTAAAACGGGGGATGGTAGGTTGACTCACTGATCACGAAATCTCCGAAACTATAACACCTACAAACTTGAAATTTGGCAGGAAGGCTCCTTATAGGGCGTAAACATCCGCTAAGAGATGATTTTACGAAACTCGACCCCTAAGGGGATAAAACGGGGGTTGGAAGTTTGTATGAAAGTCCTATGTTTTTGAAGTAAGAGACTTGAAATATAAAATGTATGCTCTTTAGATGGTGAGAAGGTGTCCAAATAATGCATCGTTATCTATATATATAAAAGAGAAAGGTAAATAACTCACGCATCACGAGAACTCAAAAACCGCTGGATGGTCTATCCATCCAGGTTGGACAAAGATAAAATTTGGCAGGAAGGTAGATTATAGTTAGCAGACGTCCGCTAAGAACGGATTTTACGATATTCCACCGCTAAGGGGGTTTAATTGGGGTTGATAGTTTGTATGAAATATGTACAGCCTGAAAACAAAACTAAAAATGTGGTGTATAGAGAGGTTTTATAATAATAACTATTAAATTATACCAAATTGTGTCTTTTAAAAAGTTACTTAGTTTGATAAGCATTTCAAGTGACTGAAATAAAAAAAAAATTGCGTTCACCATCTTAATAGTAATGCATATCTTCATAACCACGCGGACGTAGTCGCGGACAACAGTTAGTGTATTATAAAACAAAGTCCCCAAAAGTGTATGTGATCGATTCGCTCAAAATGTAGAGAACGGATTTTCATGCGGTTTCACCATTGGAGAGAAGGCTCCACCACTGGCAAGAGGAAGGTTTACGGAACGGCTAAGCCAATTTTGATGAGAGTTTCACTGGAAATTTAGCGGGAAAACTTTGTGACACACTAATTTCAACGCGGGCGAAGCCGCGGGCACAACTAGTCATATATATTAATACGCTTAGGTTAAGATGTTTGCCTCCCTTTTTAGAAAACACCTCACAATTACTCCACATACATTATATATCATTTTATAGATAATTGCTTGCTCTACCAGCATCCACAACTAAAAAAAGATTATTACTTTTATAGTGTTAACTTGTTTAATGATTAATTTTTGCTCTAATTATAATCTCTGCATCCAGATACAGCGATAAATAAAATCTTGAAAATAGCTAGCAAAAACAGTATTTATATAGGCAATTATGAAGAAAAAAAAAAAACTAGTGGGCTTTAGACCACACGACTGAAGTTAAACTTCTTGTAACTTATATTTCCTCTCAACTTCCGTTCGCCTCGCCCGATCACACTTTTCGCAAAGCTCTCGTCACGCACTCACCAGCTTACTCACCAAGTGAAGCGAGCGTAAAGAAGTTTAACTTCAGAATAAAAAAACTCGACAATAATAAAAGAAAGGTTTACATCTTACCATCAGGTACATCTGTTATCAGCAACTTTAACTGAGTCACAACATTTAAGTTAATCAAAATTCTAATGTATACAAATTATGTACCAATGCCCAAAGGTTGTCTGGAAGAAATCGCTCTTAGCGATAAGACCGCATTTGTACACTGTAGTGTGTAAGTAAATGTTATATAGATGTTATATGTAGTAGTAGCGTAAGAGTGCCTTAATAAGTACTTATATAATAATGTGTAACGGTTGAGATGGGGGCAGTAATAAATCAGATTAGAATAGATCAAGTCGTTTCATATCTCCGATGACATAACCTTACAACAGTTACAACACCTTCCTTTGCATGTATCACTTTTTTTTGTAATGTTTCTTTGTGGTGTACAATAAAGAGTATTAATTATTATTATTATGTACTCACTTCAATTGGAGCTCGCCTCGTTATCTTATCAACTAGCTCCTTAAAAGTCGCCGACGAGTACGGAGCTCTGCCGAACAGACACTCATACATAATTACACCTAAAAAAAAATTAAATATTACACACACTCAAAACGCCTCTGTAGGATTATCTGCTATATCGGTGGTCCGGAAACACACACAATACACAATCGCCCAAACCAAGACATCTATATGACGATACAAATAAAAACTATTTCCTGGTCAAAGTATGGCGCAGCCCAACTGCGGAAGTACCTCGACCTTACAGAAGACCACAGCTAAATAATACTGCTTTCAAGCAGTGTTGTGTTCCTGTTGGTGAGTAAGATGACCAGAGCTCCTGGGGGGGGGGGGGGATTGGGGATTGGGTCGGCAACGCGCTTGCGATGCTTCTGGTGTTGCAGGCGTCTATAAGCTACGGTAATCGCTTACCATCAGGTGAGCCGTACGCTTGTTAACCCCGTTATAACCAAAAGGTTCCTAAATCCTAGGATCCCCTTAAGTCCAAAATATCCCTAACTTCCAAGACCCCTATACATTCAGAGAGCCTCTAAAACATAGACTTTCCTATAGTTCAAAGCGTCCCATAATATGCGAAAACCCTATAAAACTCATTATTAATACATCACTAGAGTCACTCTCACAACCCGTAATTCTCCGAACCCGTAACTTTCCGAACCCGTAACTTTCCAAACCCGTAACTCACCCACACTCCACAGGTCCACCCTGGCGTCGTACTTCCCCTGTATCATTTCAGGTGCCATATAGAGCGGGGATCCTCGGACGCTCTTCAGACTGTCTTCCGTCAGGTGTTGAGCAAAACTGTATAATGAATAAAATAATGACATTAGATCAAAATGTAGCAATAGAGAGAGGTGCGAGTACACATTTTCTTTCTTTCTTCCTCTCATAGTTATGTTTCGTATATCGTAGACACAGTGCAGGCCTATTGTGCAGAAGTTTTATTAAAGGTACAGCACATAATGGGGAGGTCTATGTCCAGCAGTGGACTGCAACAGGCTGACTGACTGACTGAATGACTGAAATCATGTTTGATATTGTTTTGATTTATTTCGCTGGCTTTGTGTAATTATTGAATTCATCTTGTTCCAGCTTTTTCAGTTGATTTTCTATTAGTTGTACTTCACGGAGGCTGATTTTTGTTTTATTATTATTATTTTATTTCTAAATGTTCGTTGGAAAAATAATCAATTATATACGCAATCAAATTCAAATGGGACTGCACTACAAGCATGAGCTTCCCCGATTTAAATAAAAACGCAGTAAACATTTGATCACATAATTAAAATCGGTTATGTAGTATAGGAGTTCATCCGGACAAACAACCTGATAAAAAGTTCGCCAGGTCAGCTAATATTAGTATGCATAGACAATCTCACCCAAAATCAGCGACTTTTAACATATATTTTCCATCTGAACCCTTATGTAGAAGCAAGTTATGGGGTTTGAGATCCATGTGGACAACGCCTGAAAAAACATATATTTATTATTTCAAATTATTTATTTATACAATAAAAAAAATATTTAAGGCAGCAAAAGTCACAGATATCTAATTTAAAAATGCACAATGAAATTTAAAAAAAAAATGATTCATCGCAAACGAAAAAAAAAAACTGACTTCAATTACATCGACAATTACACAACGTAAACAGACGAAAAAATTGTCAAGTACATACACGTTATTAGATATAACTCGAAAAGTACTTGTCAGATCTCGATTAAATTTAAATGGGATCACAAGCACCACCTTTCGATTAAAAAAGGACATACATAAAAAAAATTCATAAACTCCTCTTTTTTAATGAATATGACAATAAATAGAATATTAGAAAATAATTAAGTTTTTACAATTACATTATTGACTTCGACCTTACAGAAGATCACAGCTAAATAGTACTGCTTTCAAGCAGTATTATGTTCCTGTTGGTGAGTAGGGTGACAACCTTCTGGGGTGATTGGGGATAGGGGTGTCGCAGATTATAAGCTACCATCAGGTGAGCCGTACACTTGTTAAAAATATACAAATACAGTAATATTTTTCAAATAAATAAATGAGTAATACCTTTCTCTCTGAGAAACTTCAACGCTGACGCCAATTGTTGAAGGAAGTATAGCATCTGTAAGATTACACAATGAATATTTGTTTTTGCTCGTCGAAAAAAAAAAAACCGACTTCAATTACATCGACAAGTAATACAACGTAGGTCGACAAAAAATTGTGAAGTAAATACGCGTTATCAAATATACTAAAAATTAGTCATCAGATTACGATCAAATTTAAATCAGACAACACGACATGCGCCAGCTCTCGATTAAGAAACGGATCATCGTAATCGGTCCATTTCGTACTGTAAAAAGTTATCGAGGTAGCACACATTAAAAAAAATAGTCGAATTGAGAACCTCTTTCGAAATCGGCTAATGAATAAATAAATTACAATAACTTTTGTCTAACACTTAACTAGGGCACATCAGGACATATCTTGCTTAAAATATGGAGCAGCCCGACTGGGGAAGTACCTCGACCTTACAAAAGGTCACAGCTGAATAATACTGCTTTCAAGCAGTGTTGTGTTATGGTGAGTAAGGTGACCAGAGCTCCTGGGGGGAGGGGGGGGGGGGGTTTGCAGTTGTTCATTTTATGGTATCCAGTATCCGCTTAACATATAGTTGGTTGCAAGACACATACACGTGTATTAACAATATTACTTGACTTACCCTCTTCTCAGGGACTCTGCCATATTTGTGTATATATTTAGACAGATCCCCTCCACAGCAGTACTCCGTTATTATATAAATATTTCTGTAAAAAAAAAACAAGCGTGCTTTAGACCACACGACTGATGTAAGACTTCTGCATAATAGGCCTGTACTGTATCAAAATCAAATCAAAATCAAAAACAGCTTTATTCAAATAGGCTCCAAGAGCACTTTCGAATCGTCATTTTACAAATTAAAACTTTATAATTTTTAACAAAAAAAAAAACCGACTTCAAAAAGGAAACTAAAAAGTGAAAAATAAATTTACTTAGTACAAAGTAATTCGTATTTTGATTTAGTTAATCAGAAATGATTAAATAAATATTTTATAATTTTGAAGTCGGTGCCAAGTAAAACAATAACTACTCTAGTATCTACTCGTAAGTTGTATTCAGTTTTCTTTCATAATTTGTTTCATTGACTATTAGGTTGAATACTGTTATTATTTTGTTATTGTTTTGACATATCTAATAATATTTTTTGTACTTGTTTGTTGTGTGTGTGTTGTTTGTATTTGTTATTGTAGCCAGGTTGTTGTAGTATTTACTTGGCACCAACTTCAAAATTATAAAATATTTATTTAATCATTTCTGATTAACTAAATCAAAATACGAATTACTTTGTACTAAGTAAATTTATTTTTCACTTTTTAGTTTCCTTTTTGAAGTCGGTTTTTTTTTTTGTTAAAAATTATTTTATTTTACAATTTTTAGTGACGGGAAGATCTAGCAAGGATGCTTTTTCTCTTATGTCGGGGGTTCGAAAACATACACAATACACAAGCACAAACACCCAGATCATGATAAACATCTATATGGCCAATACAAATGTCTGTCGTGCGCGGGGATTGAACCCACTAACGATAGCGCAACAGCCGGTGCTGTGACCGCTGCGCTAACGCGTCGACATACTATGAGTAAAGTTCGCTATCAGGTGTACGTAATAACAACCGGGATTGACAGCCTAGCGTGTTCTCTGAGGCTAGGTTGGGAGAACCACAAGGATTAACAACTAGACCGAAAATAAATATTTGTATAAACATAAATATCCACTCCGAGCGGGAATAGAACCCGCGACCGTCGGTATTTAGGCGCCGCCGACACGGCACATGCACCATTATATCAATGCGGTCGTCAAACAGCAAAAGGTAACTGCTGTAAATTGTTGAGAAATTCCCTCGAGTGTTTATGGGCTCCATCATCAAACCTGGTCCTGCGACATAGATGACCACACAGCAGGTAATTGCTATAAATCGTTGAAAAGTTCCCTCGATTATCTTTCGTCTCCATCATCAGACTGTAATGGCACTTGTAACTCATATAGGTGCAAAGTTCTCATCAATAGAAACGAATTAAGTTCAAACACCAGGTAATTGCTATAAGTCGTTGAAGAGTTCCCTCGACTATATTTCGTCTGCATCATCAGACTGAAATGGCACTTATAACTCATACATATGCAAAGTTCTCATCAATAGAAACGAATTAAGTTCAAACAGCAGGTAATTGCTATAAATCGTTAAAGAGTTCCCTCGACTATCTTTTGTCTCCATCATCAGACTGTAATGGCACTTATAACTCATACAGGTGCAAAGTTCTCATCAATAGAAACGAATTAAGTTCAAAAAGTAGGTAATTGCTATAAATTGTTGCAGAGTTCCCTCGACTATCTCTCTTCTCCATCATCAGATCGACTCCCAGACCTTTATTAAATAGTAGTGCTTTATAGTACTTAATGAAAACATAATTAAATTTACTAGTCGCCCTTACGATTTTTGAAAGTTCCCCTCGATTTCTCTGGGATTCCATCATCAGATCCTGGTTTCCTTATCATGGTACCAAACTATGGATATCTCCTTTCCAACAAAAAAAGAATTATCAAAATCGGTTCATAAACGAAGAAGTTATCTCCGAACATACATAAAAAAAAAAAAATATATATACGGTCGAATTGAGTAACCTCCTCCTTTTTTTGAAGTCGGTTAAAAAATCAATTATTATATTTGTAAAAGTGAAGCTACCACCGATTCGGAATGTACATTCTGCAGAGAAGAATCGGCAAGAAACTCCGCAGTTACTCTTTTGAAAATAATATATAAACTGTGTTTTAGTACAAAATTAGTAATATGTTGCATAAAATACAGCGTCACTAAGTCCACACATCTTTATCAACTATGTAATCCTGCACCGAGTAATAGTATCTTAGACATACGAAACATAACTGGCTATGAGAGGAAGAGAGAAAGAAAATGTGTGCTCACTCTCTCTTGCTCCGTTCGTCTTGCCCGATCACGCTTTTCGTAACGCTCCCGTACCGCATTGACGAGCTTACACCCCGAGTCAATATCCGTAAAGAAGTTTTACTTAAATAATAAACTATTATTTAAATTAACAACTTACTTATCGTCCCAAGTGAATTCCTTCATTTGAACGATGTGAGGGTGTGTCAACTTCTTCAACAATCGTATTTCGGTTATCAAATTATCGATAGCGGCACCTGAGTGCTTCACTCTAGCTTTATCAACGCATTTTACGGCTACGATGGATCTAGCTCCTACCTGGAATTTATTAAAAAAAATATTTAAATTTTTATCAGAGTTAACTCCTTAAAAATCGATTTTCATATAAGACCAGAGGTATGACAAAAAATATGAGGATAAAAATTTACAGAACGAATGACCTCGTTACGTTTCTCGTAACGCCATCTATCGGAACTCAATAACGTTATTTGATTCGTTTATTTACCATTTGATATAATATTAATCGTTTTCTTAGACTAGTAAGCCTTTTTTGTGCCTATTTAGACAGTCGATCTGAAGGAGTAAACTCCAGTCGTGCGTCGGAGCTGACACATACTTTTTTTATCTTATTTTATTTTATTTCAAAGTAAACCAATCAAAGTGCAGAACTCTGCAGGTAAACAAAGAATGCAATTTAATCTTACTAACATTATAAATGCACAAAACCGAATTCACGCAAAAACAACAGAACAGGTTTTAATGAAACTCAGTACATAGATAGCTGGAGATCTAGTATAACATATAGGCTGATTTTTATTTCGAAATTCCGTCGGGATCGGAAATCATACGGGTGAGACCGCGTGTCGTAAATAGTTTTACATAATACTAATTGACCTGGCAAACTTCATACACTACTATATATACTATATATACTGACTAGCCCGTTGGCGCAGTTTGTAGTGACCCTGCTTTCTGCTCCGAGGGTTGTGGGTTCGATTCCCACCCCGAGTCTGGGTGTAATATAAATATTTATTTATAAATTTATATATGTATTATTTATAAGTATGTTTATCGAAAAAAAAAATATGTAGCTATATACCAGTCGGCTGTTACCTATAACACAAGCATTAAGTTGCTTACTTTAGGAACAGACGACCGTGTGTGTATTGTGTAGATATTTATTATATGTATTATTATTATTATTATTATATTATACAGACATATTTTTTTTTAATTTTGCGATAAAAATATCGCAGCCATTACTCGAAATAAAATATGGCCTATATTTTAAGTTGCATAAAGTTACATATCTCTGCGAAATTTAATCAAAATCGCTCTTGTAGTATCAGAGATAAGCCCTGACAAACATCGTGACCTGAGATTTATATAACGCTTTTGTAGATAATAAGCTATCTGTTCTATCATATTATTATGATTGAGTAGCAAAATTAATGACTGTTTGACCAGTTGAGGATAATGCTATTTTAAGGGATGACAGTATCCGACAGATTAAGTTTATGATGTATTATGATTATTCCTTTTTACTATTGAATCCCACTATATTTATATGACTTTTTTTATTCTTTATTTTAGCCATACAGCCTTAAAGACTCAGTCATCTTACAGAAAGACTAAGTTGGCTTATCATCTTACAGCCTATACAGTCCACTGCTGGACATAGGCCTCCACAAGTTTACGCCACAAAATAACATGAACTCATGTGTTTTGCTCATAGTCGCTACGCTGGGCAGGCGGGTTGGTGACCGCAGGGCTGGCTTTGTTGAACCGAAGACGCTGCTGCCCGTCTTCGGCCTGTGTATTTCAAAGCCAGCAGTTGGATGGTTATCCTGCCACCGGTCGACTTTTTAAGTTCCAAGGTGGTAGCGGAACTGTGTTATTCCTTAGTCGGCATATATGACGTTGCAAAATAGGAATCTGAAAGTTTTGTTTATTAATTAAGAAGAAACAGATCCTAATGAGTTATTCTTCCTTATTTTTAATATGACTAGATCGGCAAACAAGCTTATGGCCTACTTGATGGTAAACATTTACCGTTGCTTATAGATGCCTACAAAACCAGTAACATTTTAAGCGCCTTGCCAACCCTACCCCTGACCCTTCCCATGAGCTCTTTACCTTACACAGGAACACAACACCGCTTGACATCAGTATTATTTAGCTGTGATCTTCTGTAAGGTCGAGGTACTTCCCCAGTCGGGTTGCACCAGACTTTGAGCAGGATATTTCCTGCTGTGCGCTAAATCAATAAAGGTGAGTACCTACTGTTAAATTCTATTCATAACTTATGGGCAGGATAGATTTTATCCACAACGGTTGATACTGGCCCTTAATGTATTTTATTTATTGTAGCTGTAACTTCAAAAGATTTTAGGCATTCCAAAACAGCAGATTGTTTATTAGACTTTGATTTTTTTTTATTATTAAACATTTTAAAAAGACAAAGGTCTAATGTTTACATTCTCATATGATATACGAATTACCTTAGTATAAGCTTTATAGACGGTTGAGTAGCTTCCTGATCCAAGTTTCTCCGTAACAACATAACCGTCTATCTTCGGGAACGACATTTTAACTAATTTTCATTATTAATGTTTGTTTTCAAATTGTTCAATTACAATTTTTACGAAATTTTGATTAGTTGAAATATGTCACTGTAACACAAATCGATGTTGCCAAATAATTATACAAGAGATCCGGAAATATAAGATATATTCTGTTTTTGTTTTTGTTTTATGAATTTACAGTTTATTTTTTATAATAAATGTGACTGAAGTATTAATAATAATATATATATATATATATATATATATATATATAATTAATAAATAAACGAGTTAATTAATAATAATGTATTATAGCAAAGACTTTAAAGGGGCCTACTCAAAGCACTGCCTGCAGGGCCCTGCTTGCAGTGCCACTGCCGATCGTATTGTATGTATGCATGCAGGGCCGATATTTTAATTGTTCGCCCTGTCGCAGGGCCGCAGTGTCGTTCTGCCAGCCCGACACACGATCTCCCCACTCCGTAAACTGCAATCAGGGACATGTGTAGCTCGGTCGGGCCGATTTAGACCACCATTTTGTTTACGTCGGTACATTGCGACGTTTGTCTACTCTATTTGACCTGGGGTTTGTCTTATCAGTGGTTGTCATTTAGCAATTAATCAGTTAGTTGGTGGTTAGTTGGTTTGGTTTTATTATATTATTTGTTTGGCTCTGTTTTCTTCAAGAAAAATGAGCCAGCGAGAAAAAGACGTGTGGAGGGACGTAATCTAATTGTATAGGGATTTGCCATGTCTTTGGAAAACTAACCACGATCATTATCATAACAAAGATATGCGGTCGCAGGCTATGTCGCTTTTACATGAAAAATATAAAACTTTTTTACACCAGTGCTTCCTTTTTTTCTTTTGAACGCTACAAGTACTCAATACAGTCAAACCCAATGCTATTTTTTGGTGTTTGAATAATGTAGGAGCCATTTATAAAAACTGACGAATTTAGGCAAGGACAAAGAGAACACAAATGAACACGACAACGTATGCCGCGTAAATGATTTGCAGTGCTTTGTGGAGCAACATCCTCTGCGGCAGTAACTGCAAGCAGGCCCTGCAGGCAGTGCTTTGAGTAGGCCCCTTAAGAAACATTGTAAAAATTTACAATTATTAACGCAGTATTCCGTCCATAGATGGCGTTCTTTTAAGTACTATTGCGCTACTTGTTATAAAGCACAGGTACATTGTAATTTGTAACAGTCAAAGAGTAAAGTAACTTGGTAACAGCAAAGAGTAAAGTAACTTGCTAATACAGGTAACAGTTTATAAAGGCAGTTAAGGTGCTATAATTATGCGTTAATTTGGTTTGTTTATTTCAATGTAGTTTTAATGTATTTAAAGAATTTAATAAATAAGAAAAAAAAGACGAAATTTGATTTGATATCACATTTAGCTCATTATGAGTAAAATATTATATAATTACGAAATAATAATTATGGTGCTTTTCTATTCTAAAATAACATTTTTTTTTATTAGCTAACTACTGCTGTATTTTAAATCTGTAGTTACAATAAAAATATGACAGGTGACCTGAATCTTGTATATAACTTTTTTAACGATATTATTGAAGTAAGACCTTTTTACAGACACTTGACTTGGGGTAAGCTGGTAATTGGTAAATGAGTGTCGAGTGATAACTTTTTTAAAATATAATAATTATCATAGCTCTAAAAGAGGGTGAGTATATATCTATACTAATATTATAAATCTGAAGAGTTTGTTTGTTTGTTTGAACGCGCTAATCTCCGAAACTACTGGTCCGATTGGAATTTTTTTTTTTATTTTTTGATAGCCCATTTATCGAGGAAGTTTATAGGCTATGGCTATATATCATCACGCTAAGACCAAAAGGAGCGGCGCAACAATGAAGAATGTTTCAAAATCGGGGGTTCTTTTTTCCTTTTGAGAGCTTCCGCGACAGCATATGTCTATCTTTTAAGGTTGGCTTACTATAACCTTTTTTATGCTAACCAAGTTTGTTCTAAAATAATGCATTATTTGCGAAGATGTTTTTATAAACATGATATAAATCCTTATCTAAATAAATACGTTATTCGTCACAAGTATTTAATTTAAAACAAAATAGCCTTTTACATAATTCGATTTCAATGAGTATCTCAGGAGATATCGCAGTTTTAAAATAACATCGCAGCAAAATAATGATCAAGTATTGCACGCGCATCTGTTCCACGCGAACGAAGTTGCGCGCAGAAGCTAGTATAATAATACAACCACATCATTCATCATTACAGCCTATACAGTCCACTGCTGGACATAGGCCTCCACAAGTTTACGCCAAAAATAACGTGAACTCATGTGTTTTGCCCATAGTCACCACGCTGGGCAGGCGGGTTGGTGACCGCAGTACTGGCTTTGTCGCACCGAAGACGCTGCTGCCCGTTTTCGGCCTGTGTATTTCAAAGCCAGCAGTTAGAGGGTTATCCCGCCATCGGTCGGCTTCTTAAGTTCCGAGGTGGTTGTGGAACCTTGTTATCCCTTAGTCGCCTCTTACGACACCCACGGGAAGAGAGGGGGTGGCTAAATTCTTTAGTGCCGTAGCCACACAGCACAATCTCAACTAATAGTTTAAATGCACTAATCTTAGTAATTTTTCCTTGGACTGATAAATTGTTATTGCGATGGGATAGCCCATTTACCGAGGAAGGCTCTTGGGTATTATTTCCAAATAAACACTTGTGAAAATAAAAAGAATAATGTTTTAGTTTTGACAATTTTTGAAATAATTTCAAACTGAATATAACTGATTCTTTGGGTCATATTGAATTTTGCTCTTAATTTACTGAAAAAAGTTTACGTGTTGCATTGCAAGCGTATGACCTAGGTCATTAATTAAATATAATACTGTATTGTACATGCATAATTGTAAGAGTCAGAACTTAACAGCGTTACAACACGCCAAACTTATTAAAACAACATTTTTCGTGAACGTTGTTATTAATATGGATTGAAAATATTTTTAAAACAAAAATAGAAATAAAAGATTGTTTATGGCAGTCCACTACTGGACGTAGGCCTACCCAAGTTCACGCCAAGCATCCCGGTATTCCCCAGTCCTTATCCGGGTTGAATGTTCTTCTACCACCGATTTTATGTGCCTAGATGGCCAGTCCTAGCCAGGCCTAACTGGCCAGAGGGCGTCCCACATTATGTTTGCCAATATGCAGTCTCTACTCTAGGACACGTCTGCTCCAGCAGCCATCAGTTCTATGACAGAGGTGATCTACTACCACTTTATTTATTATTTATTTATATTTTAAATAATCTTTCAAATCAGTAATACTGTGAAAGCGGCTAGACATACTATTTAAAAAAATAGAATTTTTTCTCGTTCGTTTTGGCTAATTTCGCTTTACCTAATTTTGATTTGTATCGAATAAAGCGCCCGTTTGTTTTTACATCGCTTAATTGTACATTTTGATAATAAAAATTACTTTTAATTGATTGATTTTTAATCACAAATTACATAGTAAATATTGTATTATTTAATTTAATTACATTACGATGTGTTTACATGCGCTTAACCTTAAGTATGCAGTTAGCACGCTGCGAGAAATGCTGTACGAGTAATAGTCGAGAATATTTCTGGTAACCTATTTTTTTTAAATTTCTTTTTGCTAATTTTCCGAAAACAATTGTACTTGCTTTAATTGTGTTGAGCCTATAATCATATTAACTAATTTAGTGATAAGTTTGTCCATACAAGTACATTTCAAAATTACATTTGAACATATTTAAATATTATATTTTGTTAGTACGTGACAGTACATAAAGGTCATATAATAAGTAGAACGCCGCATTGGCGCAACGGTCACAGCCTTGGATTGAGTCTTTTGCGCTGGCGGTTGTGGGTTCGATCCCCGCACATGACAAACATTTGTATTGGCCATACAGGTGATTGCCGTGGTCTGGGTGTTTGTGCTGTCCTCGTGGGTCTCCCCACCGTGCCTCCGAGAGCACGTTAAGCCATCGGTCCCGGTTGTTATAATGTACACCTGATAGCGATCGTTACTCATAGTAGGGAATATATCCGCCAAGCCGCATTGGAGCAGCGAGGTGGATTAAGCTGTGATCCTTCTCCTACATGAGGAAAGAGGCCTATATGTCCAGTTGTGGGATATTACAGGCTGAAGCGAATAAGTGATTGAGATTTGAGTGATATTTTGTACATATTTTAATAACCGTGTTTGCTCACATATGAAAAAAAATAGACTTCAATTGCATTGACTAATAATACAACAGAGGTAGATGAAAAAATAATCAAGTAAATAAAATTTATCAAAGATTATTAAAAAAGTAGTCAACACATCTCGATCATCATCATCATCATCTTCCTGCCCTTATCCCACTTATGTAGGGTCGGCACAACATGTTTTCCTCTTCCATTCCTCCCTATTATTCGTCACTTCAGTGCTTACTCCTTTCTTTCTCATATCCTCACTCACACAACACATCTCGATCAATGGATAAAAAGACAGACACCAGCTTTTAATTAAAATAAGATACAAACGAGATAAGAATACAACGTAGGTCGACGAAAAAAGTCAGATCACAATTAAATTAGAATGGACCCACATGACAGGCATCACCTTTCGATTAAAAACGAAATCGGTTCACTCAATCACAAGTTCTGATATAACATACCATAAAAAAATAAAATAAAAAAAATAACAATCAAATTGAGAGCCTCCTCCCTTTTTTGTAAGTCAGTTTAAAAAGTATGTAGGACGTGGTTTAATTATTTGTCTCACTTGTATTATGTATGTTTTAAGATGAAAAATATATATTTAGACTCGTTATAAAGTTAACAATTTATAACTCGTTTGCTGTTGCACGCGAATATGTCCCACGGGAACTTTATTTTTCCACCATAATAGGTTGCCTTATGTTACAAACTTTTCATCAAGATATATAAGTATAGAGTGTGCATAGAATGAATTAAATAATATTATCAAAGTTCACTCCCTAAGAAACGATAAACGATATATATAGCATTGTATGAAAAAAAAAGAGTATGCTTTAGACCACACGACTGAAGTAAAACTTCTTTGGCAATAGGCCTGCACTGTATCTTAAGTTATACGAAAAGTAACTGACAATACAATACAATAATAATACAATAATAATAACTGTATTGAAAATAAATGTAACATAAAATATGCAAGAAAAAATAATAAACAAAAGAAATAATAAATAACTGGCTATGAGAGAAAGAGAGAAAGAAAATCTCAGCTCGCACCCCTCTCTTTTGCTCCGTTCGCCTCACCCGATCACACTTTTCTTAAAGCTCTTGTCACGCATTGACCAGCTCACTCCCAAAGTCAAACGTGCGTAAATTAATTATATTTCAAAAATATGAGGAGTGACATCGCGTAGAAGCTGTCACTCTCAAACGCTAAGAGAGACATTTTACAGCGCTTTTTAAGTGCTTAGGCTGTAGCGAGATATAGATATAACAGTATACCAGCATTTACTGCACCGATACGCTATCTGCCCGTAAAAGCCCCGTCAAAATCAGTCGAGCCGTTTCAGAGATTATCCGGAATAAACAGACAGACAAAAATTGTAAAAAATTACATTTTGGTATGTGTACCGTGTATACACTATACGCATTTAGTAAAAAAGCCGTTATTTTAATATTACAAACAGACACTCCAATTTTATTTATTTGTATCTATGTATGTATATATGTATTGATGACAAGTTTTGTTAAGTTCTATATAAGGCAGTGTGTTGACAATCCTCGCGGTGAGCGCGCGTGACGCAGGATTGTGTTAAACCGGGGAAAATTTATTAGTGTGGCAATATTCGTAATGTATAGATAATTAATTTTGTTTATCTGAGCACAGCTAAAAAAATATTTTTTATTATCTGAAGTAAAACCTCTATGATTTGAAATATATATTAGACCTATTCTCGGTGAAAAAAATTTCCCCTAGGCTACTTTCCAGAAGTTTCACTTCTGCCGTGTGTGAAAACTTATTTTTTTCTTTTCTGTCCAGTTTATTTTTGTGAATTAGTTCAACAATATTTACATATTAGACGTATTACACATTATGGTCATATTTTTGCTCAATATTTTATTAAAAAAAACAACTGTTATCTTAAAATATTACAAGTTTCAAATTTAATCAATAGTATCTGGGTGACCGAACTTAGCTCGGTTTTTTTAGTAAATCATGTGTTTTGGAAATCATATTTTAAATACGAATTACATATCGATAAAATATGAATAATCGTTTTCGAATTTACCGATATAATAATAAAAAAATATGAACTGGCTATTTAAATAAAAAATAACGAAACCAATTAGAAAAAATAATAATAGATATGGAAATGTGAAGAATTGAATTCTTTGATTGATTTTGATAATTCTTTTTTTGTTGGAAAGGGGATATCCCTAGTTTGTTACCATGATAAAGAAACTAGGCACTGATGATGGGATCCCAGAGAAATCGAGGGAAACTCTCGAAAATCCGCAATAACTTTTTACTGGGTGTACCGATTTTGATAATTTTTAATTTAATCAAAAGCTGATATTTATCATGTGGTCACATATAAATTTTATCGAGATCTGATAACTACTTTTTGAGTAATCTTTGATAACGCGTAGTTACTTGACAATTTTTTCGTCGATCTACGTTGTATTACTCGTCGATGTAATTGAAGTCGGTTTTTTTTTTCGTTTGCGAGCAAACACAATTATGTATAGTTTAGTAGATTACTTCCGTACTAATAACCTTAAACGAGATTTTTATTATAAATTATATCGAACAAATACTGTGTAATACGGCAGTAAATAATATAGCCACGCCCTCTCTTCTCGTGGGTGTCATAAGAGGCGACTAAGGTAAACACAATTCCACTACCACTCTGGAACTTAAAAAGCCGACTGATGGCGGGATAACCATCCAACTGCTGGCTTTCAAATACAAAGGCCGAAGACGGGCAGCAGCGTCTTCGGTGCCACAAAGCCAGCCCTGCGATCACCAACGCGCTTGCCCAGCGTGGTGACTATGGGCAATTCACATGAGCTCACGCCATTTTTGGCGCGAGGCGACTTATGTCCAGCAATGGTCTGCGATAGGCTGAAGTGAGACATCTTAGAGCAAAAGCGGGAAAAACTAATGTTTAAAAACAATCTGCTATTGTGTATGTTTGTTCAGTATGCTTGCAAAATATGCTGTTATGAAAAGAGGTCCTGGAAGCCTGACTTAAAACCTGGTTTAGGTCTTATTTCGACACATCGTCTAAAAGTGCACCAAGTAACCGACTTCAAGTCATTCCAAGGAGTTTCTCAATTCAAATGTTTTTAATTATGTGTGTGTAATAATTTTTTACTGAATGTACCGATTTTGATCATTCTTTTTTTTATTCGAAAGACGGTGCTTGTCATGACTGTGATCATATTTAAATTTGAACAAGATCCGACAAGTCGTTTTTGAGTTATCACTAAAAATGTGTATTTAATATGACTGACTTCCTACGTTGTATGTGTCGATGTAATTGAAGTCGGTTTTTTTTTCGTTTGCGAGCAAACACAATTATTGGTGTACTAGCGACTCGCCCCGGCTTCGCACGGGTACAATGCTGATACTAAATATACTACAGAATGTCTTTATTTGTAGTGTGAAGCTAGCTTATAGCATGGTTATTAACATAATAACAACATTCAAATATTCGTCGTTAGATTACACGTTGTTACAGAATGCGTTGAAGGAAAAAAGGTTCACTGCTCGTTCCCCGTAGGTGATAGCGTGATAATTTGTAGCCTATATGTTGACCCGACTTCTTAATAATATTCGTACCAAATTTGAAGTAAATCCATGTGGTACTTTTTGAGTTTATCCCGGATATATATACAGACAAACAGACAAAAATTCTAAAAACTATATTTTTGGCTTCGGTATCGATTGTAGATCACACCCCAAGTATTCTTTTAAAAAAATATTCAATGTACAGTTTTGACTTTCCTACCATTTTTTATAATCTCTTTGCGTACGACGTCGCGGGTAAAAGTTAGCTTAAAACAGTATATAATTAGTTTAAGTAAGTACAAGCGTGAAATAATGAAGCAGTTCCAGCGCTTAGCAGCGAACTTTGTGCTTGAAGTGTGTAATTACAATAAATATTAAGCTCGTGTTACTAGCTTTGCAATTAGATATAAGCTTAGAATTTAAGCTTTTGGTTTATAATTAAGCTTTTAAAGGGTTTAAAAATACTGTATTTTTTGTACCTTTTAATTAAAAAAAATATTTGGATTAGAACTTGTGATTATAAGTTACAATCACTTTATTTTTATTTCTGTTTTTTGACTTAAAGATTGACTGGGAGCGCTTGCCACTAGCTTAGGCGTATACAGAAGAGGGTGGGGGGGGGGGGGTTGTGACGTGTCCACCAAATTATGGCTAGTATACCTATGCACCTACTGTGTTTAGTATTGGTTTGGGTACCCCAAGATTTTAGTTTTGGACAAATGACGAAACATAGATCGCCAGATTTACGAAAGATACATGTTCCGCCCTTTTCATTGTAGGAAAAAGTCGCATGTATTAAAAAATGAGAAGTAGACGAAGAGGGAATTCCATTAGTTTGACTTCTTTTGTGGTAGAGGATCAGATCCCCCTTAAAAATAGACCTAGATAACCCAATAGCCATTGGGTATTATATACGCCTTTTGTTCCAAATGTTACAGATTAGATTGTTAGTCGATAGTGTTCGCGCTTCAGCCTGTAATATCCCACTACTGGGCATAGGCCTCTTTCCCCATGTAGGAGAAGGATCAGAGCTTAATCCACCACGCTGCTCCAATGCGGGTTGGCGGATATATTCCCTACTATGAGTAACGATCGCTATCAGGCGTACATGATAACAACCGGGACCGACTGCTTAACGATAGTGTTCAAATTTATTTATTTATTTATTTATTTAAGCATACTAACAATATACATATTTTTACATTGTTATAATAAGCACATTAGGTATACAGTAAGGTCCTTAATACATATATCAATAACTAGCATGCATAACATTCATTTTTCTTTCAGCTTGCATAACACAAAATAAAACTATTAATTACTTAAAAAAAGGATTACAAGTAGAATATAAAAAAGGTTTACAAAAGAGAATATTAAAAAAGGAAAAAAAAAACTATATTATTTGTGAAAATGAGCAATAAGTTTCTTTTTAAATGCATTATAATGATCACCAAATATGTCAATGCCTGGTAAATCTTTTGCAATTTTGTTATAATTCAAACACAGTTTAACCACGGGCGCCTGATTTCCCATATGAGTTTTTGGTTCAAATGAACAATAATTGAACTTTAACGCCGACGTCAATTGTTGAAGGAAGTATAACATCTGAAATAATCAAGAATTAATTATGTAACTTGTTATTTTATTATTATTTTTTTTTGTAATGTTAATTAATGTGAATTATTTGAAATGTTAATTAGTATTAGTGGTAAATACGTACTGATTGATTTTATGTAAGAAAAAAGAAAAAATATATTGTTTTTGCTCGCAAACGAAAAAAAAAAAAAAACAATTTCAGACAAAAAAAGTCGAGTAAACGCGCATTATTAGAGGTAACTCGAAAAGTAGTGATCAAATCCCAACCTAATTTAAATAGTACCACATGACAAATACCACCTTTTGATTAAATAAAGAATCGTCAAAATCGGTACACCCAGTAAAAAGTTATGACGTATTATACAACGTAGGTCGACGAAAAAATAGTCAAGTAATCACGCATTATTCGATTCAATCTTCAAAATCAACGAAATTAATCTAACCTGTATTTATACTAAGTCGAATTGTTAATCTTCTTTTTGACGTGACAACGTCTAATAAATCGATGGACGCCGGCGGCATGAACGAAAGAGGATGACTCATGTCCTGTTACACTTAGTGATTGTATGTGATTGATGATGATTCGATTGCGTTTGATTCTTAGTCCGAGGTCCAAGGAGGTTTTTCACTAGTACATTTTTGATCCGTACGGCCAAAGAATGGAAATCTAATACCAGCGTCTGTGTTCCCGGAAAACTGTAACCCAGGGATCTTTAAGTCGCGAGTTAATAGATTACTTCTGGGTAAGCGTGCTCCATCTTAGACCGCATTTTCACTTATCATCAGGTGAAATAGTGGTCAAACGCAAGCCTATTGTATAAAAAAAATGTTTTGTTATGACGTTGCCACGTTAAACTATCGTTCGTAAACCAACTTTACAGACAACCAAGTTTTTTTTAAAGTTAAATAGATAAAAATGGCCGTCAAACGTCGAGGCACAGTCATAAATATAATTAATTCCATATTCCTAAAGTGAAAAAAAAATAAAAGTAAGAAATAATAACTAAAAAAAAAGATAAAAAAAGTAATTAAACCTCATTTCGACGATTACAAAACTCGAAATTAACAAAATTATCCCAACGAAGCTAGTTTTCAAATATTTACAGCGACTCGTATTAGGGCTGGCAGCGACCCAAATTCGTTAGAAAGGGTAATATAGTACATTTTGGACAGCAGACATGCTTTGTGGTGACATTTATTAAGGAAAGGGCTTAGTTAAATGTCTAGGTTATAATTGTTATGACCTTCAGCGTATCCAGAAATTTGTAACGGTGGGAAGAGACAAAATAAATGTAAAAATCTATACTAATGTTATAACGTTGAAGAGTTTGTTTGTTTGTTTAACCGCGCTAATCTCAGGAACTACTGGTCCGATTTGAAAAATTCTTTCAGTGTTAGATAGCCCATTTATCGAGGAAGGCTATAGGCTATATATCATCACGCTAAGACCAATAGGAGCGGAGCACTAATGAAGAATGTTTCAAAATCGGGTTTTTTCCTATTGAGAGTTTCCGCTGTGTGCGCTGCAGTTTCACTAAAATCAAGTATGACAGAATTGTTCCTATTCCACGCGGACGAAGTCGGGGGCAGAAGCTAGTCAATAATAAGTAGATTTTTTTTAGATCCCGGTTTTTAACATATAGGTACACCTGATAGCAATCGTTACTCAAGTAGGGAACATATCCGCCACCCCGCAGTGGAGCAGCGTGGTGGAAGTAAAGAATAAAGTAAATTAAAACTGTATCAAAAAGGGCAATATATAAATGAATTAATTAAAATAAATTATATAAATATTTAACATCGAAAATAAATATTATTGATAATTTTATTTTGTATACAGTTGCCACTGGCGTCGTGCCATCATTTTGCTCCGTTTAAGCGTAATCTCTTGATACGCGTTGTTTTATTGTTTTTATTACTTATCTAAATGTATTTATTGTGCTAATTAGACTCAGAACCATATCTAAGTTTGTATTATAATATTAGTTATGGAACCTTAATCCCGCGAATATACTGACATACCACCCTACGAGTTTCCCACATTAGTCAAGTTCCCCGTATTAGCCTTTCAACGCTCCATTTTTTAATTTCTAACTTTATTAATTGTATTATTATTTTGATCACTCTTTAGTCCCACTTCTACTAGTTATATTATTATTATTGTATTAATAATTTCTAATTCATATATATATATATATATATATATATATATATATATATATATAATGTATGTTCGGGTAAGTTTGGTACCATAATAAGGAAACCAGGATCTGATGATGGAATCCCAGAGAAATCGAGGGAAACTCTCGAAAATCCGCATAACTTTTTACTAGGTGTACCGATTTTAATGATTTTTAATTTAATCGAAAGTCGATATTTATCATGTGGTCACATTTAAATTTCATCGAGATCTGGCTACAACTTTTGTAGTAATCTTTGATAACGCGTATTTACTTGACTATTTTTTCGTCTACCTACGTTGTATTACTTGTCGATGTAATTCAAGTCGGTTTTTTTTCGTTTGCATGCAAACACAATTATTTTACAACTAGCTTGGTAAATAGGCATACAGCTCCCCTGATGGGAAGCGATTACCGTAGCCTACTCGTATAGACGCCTGCAACACCAAAAGCATCGCAAACGCGTTGTCGGCTTATGGCTTATGGCTCGCTTATGGCTTTTGCACTGACATTTGCGGGTACGATCCTCGCAAATGGCATTGACCATACAGTTGTGTAGTATAGTAGTATAAGTATAAGTAAGTTGTATACGTTCTAAGTATGTAGTATAGGTATGTTGTATACCTCATAAGCCTTATATTTAAATGTCAGTAATAAACATGCAGTTTTGCTATGAACACGTCTTTTTAAATTAACACTCCTCAGTCCCATCCGTACATGGCGACCCTGCAAGTTGACGCGGCGCGTTTTCTCTAAGTGTATCAAATAACCGAGAACAATGGAATTGTGGCGGCGAACTTTTATTAAAATATATTAAAATGTAAACGGTGAACAGTATGATTCTAAAAAAAACGTGAGACTTAAGTTGTGGCGTGACGATAAAATCCAATTATTTCATTAAATTTTTTTTTTTTTTGAGATGCTAGTGTGTGTACCTATACAAGTCCGTCATCATGTGCCATTCAAAAGTTGAGACATTTACTGCATATCAAGGCGCACATATCCTCTATGAATGTGTTGTTGATCGTTTCTACAAAAAATGTCACGAGAGCTGGATGAACAGCACTTTGCGAGATGAAATCATTCGCCAATCTGTGAGCCGTCGGTTCCGTGAAGCACGTGAACGAGGAGCCCGTCAATATGAGTCTGGAGCTGGACCGAACGTCTAATCGTCGATCGTCGAGTCGTGAGTGTGTAACTAATATATCAATAACTAATAGTGAAGTGAAAGGTCATTAAAGTGTTTTTTTTTTTATTATTATTTAACGCTAATAGTACCGCGTTTACAGTGTGTATATCGTAATATTTCTACCACTATATTTTTATTAAATACTTTATATTATTATTAATTACTTTAGAAGAATATATTTTGTACCCTTAAGTCTTTAGATTCTTAATTTAGATATTATAATAAGGAGTTTAATTTGTTAAATTGTTTCGAACTTATAGAATAAATAAAATAGATATTTTAGTTAAGTGATGGCTAATAGGTTAAAAGAAATATATGCAGAATTACAAATATTGAGAGAAGCTATATGTAAACTAGGACCGTTAAGGAGAGTAGAACAAGTTGGTTAGTATAATTTAGTAGATCAATTATAATTATGACGAATATTAAAAATATAATATGCGAATTTAATTGAAAATGTATGTTTAAGTATACAGAAGTTGTATCGTAAAATTTATTCTTACGCCCCTATCGTAAGCACTAATAAGGACAGCATAATGGCGAAATTTGACCTTAAAACTGCCGTGAGCTTAATTCCGGTGATGGATGGTTCTGAGGATATGACAAAACGAATGATAGATTCAATAGATTTGTATAGTACTATGATTGAACCGACAGAACAGAGTTCTCTTATCAATTTTGTTTTAAAAACACGTTTAACAGAAAGTGCAAAGTTGCGATTAGAAAAAACTTACACAAGTTGTTCAGGTTTAATTACTGATATTAGAAAGCATCTTCTTACAACAAAATCTAGTACAGCCTTGCACTCTCAGTTACTTACTTGTAACCAAGGATCGCGATCTATTGAAGAGTACGGTAAGTCGTTAGAGGAGTTATTTACGCAATTGACTGTATCGCAGGCGGATGGTAATATGTCAGCATATAATATATTAAAGCCACTAAACGAAAAGCTAGCGGTTCATCGTTTCGCAGACGGTTTGCGTAACAAAAATTTGAGTTTGATTTTGACAGCACGCAACTACGACTCTCTCAAGGACGTTATTCAAGCTGCAAAAGAGGAAGAGTTGTCTTCAAATCGCAGTGAGCCGAGGGAGTCCATGTTTTACGCTCGTCGAGTGGGTCGAGGAAATTTAAACCAGGTAAGGTACTTATCTTACAATCAGCGAGGTCGAGGTCGCGCAGCACAGCGAGGTAACCGTGCATATTTTAATAATTACTCGACGCGCAGTCCTTTTGGTCAGAGTAGGATCTCTCAAAATTCTTCTAATTATTTCCAAAATTACTCAAGGTCAAACAATCCTCGTGGACAAAGACCTTTTGTAGGACAAAGGCCCAGAGGTTGTCAATTCTACCGATCACGTGGATCTTCGACTAGAGGCCACAACGTGCACTATTTACATAACAAAGAGCAAAGTCAAGTAACTGATAACTATAATACTACCAAAAACCAGTTTTTTCGATCCTAAATTTATAAATGCATTTACAAATAGCAATAGTATAGATACAATAGTAAACAGTTCACATTTCAAATGGATGGTCGACACCGGAGCGTCCTTATCAGTCGTGAAATATGAGGCGGTACGGCATCTACCTATAATTAATGATGTTCAAGAAATTAAAGGAATAGGTGGTACAATTATAACTAAAGGTTTTATTAATTTGAAAGTTTGCATGCAAAATTTAGGGTTTATTCACACTTTTTATGTTATTGAAAATATGAATTTCCCGGAACATGGTATTTTAGGCCGCGATTTTTTACGAAAATATAAGGCTATTGTAAATTATGAAACTAATAACGTAACTTTAAAATTAAATTCAGAAACAATAACTATTCCCATGGATACAGGTTATTTAGGAAAAAATTATTACATAGATATTCCGCCACGTTGCGAGAAATTTTATTTTGTGAATACTAACTTCAAGGACGATTGTGTTGTATTTCCGAAACAGTTATGCGATGGAGTTTTTATAGCGGGTAGTATAAGTAAGCCAAAAAATGAAAAACTTAGAATACAAATATTAAATTGTAGAGATGAAACCATACGTTTAAGTTACTTTAATCCGGAAGTAGAACAATTATCAGAATACGTAATTTGTAACTATGAAAAGTATGAAAGTGATGGGAATCGAGTGAGAAGAATGTTTGAAGAGTTAAAATTAGATTCGTTAAATTTAGAAGAAAGAAAATGTATAGAAAATATATGTGCGAAATATTCGGATATTTTTCAATTGAACGGCGATAAATTGTCAGCCACAAATATTTACTCACATTCTATACATTTAAAAAATAATGACCCGGTATATACCAACCCTTATCGGTTGCCTTATGCTCAGAGAGAAGAAATTGAGTGTCAAGTACAAAGTATGCTTAAAAGCGATATAATTGAGCCCGCAGCTAGCGAATGGTCGAGCCCAGTGTTACTGGTGCCTAAGAAAGATGATGGTAAGGAGAAAAAATGGAGGTTAGTGATCGATTTTAGGAAACTTAACGACCGCATAATAGACGACAAATTTCCACTGCCCAATATATCCGACATATTAGATGCTTTGTCTGGTTCAATGTACTTTACACATCTTGACTTATATCAATCATATTATCAACTAACGCTAGATCCAGAAAGCCGAAAATATACTGCATTCACCACCCACACGGGACAATACCAAATGAAACGTATGCCTATGGGGTTAAAAACAAGTCCCAATGCCTTTTCTAGAGCTATGACAGTAGCGATGTCTGGTTTAAATTATGAAAAATGTCTCATTTATTTGGATGATTTAGTATGTTTCGGACGAAATTTACACCAACATAATCAAAATTTAATCGCAATATTTGAACGACTCCGAAAAGTTAATTTAAAATTAAATCCGGCGAAATGTGTTTTCCTACAAAAAGAGTTACTTTATCTCGGACATATAGTTTCGTCTGACGGAATTCGACCTGACCCAAATAAGTCAAAAATAATAGAAAATTATCCCATTCCAAAATCAGCAGAAGAAGTAAAACGATTCATAGCATTTGCTAACTATTATAGAAAATTTATACCACAATTTGCTAAGTTATGTATACCTTTAAATAAGCTTACGCGCAAAAATGTAATTTTCTCGTGGGACACAAATTGCCAAGAAGCTTTTATAAAAATAAAAGAATTATTAATATCACCACCTTTGTTGCAATATCCCATACTAAACAATGACAACGTATTCATATTACAGACTGACGCTTCTGGATATGCAATAGGATCCGTTTTATGTAACCAAGACCGCCGACCGGTGGCTTTTGCAAGTCGCACGCTTAATAAAGCTGAATGTAATTACCCGACAGTAGAGAAAGAGTTGTTATCTATTGTATGGTCTATTAAATACTTTCGGCCATATCTATACGGGAGAAAATTTATAATTGAAACCGACCACAAACCTTTAATATCGCTTTTTAGTATGACAAATCCATCTAGTCGTTTGATGAAGTTTAGATTACAGCTGGAAGAGTATGACTTTATAATAGAGTATGTAAGAGGACGTGATAACGTAGCTGCAGACGCGTTATCTCGTATAAGAGTGACAAGTGACGAATTGAAAGATTTACACGCTAACGTTAGGATGATGGTAATGACTAGGGCAATGCGTAATAGAGCAAATAAATCAATAACGCAAAATCAATCGGATGATGAGGTTTCAAATTACGATTGGTCTGATCAACCAAGAGTGGTAGAAGTTCTCAGAAAACCGAAGGATTATGTGGAGTTAAATTTTGTTAGTAAGACAGAGTGGCAGAAGTGTAAAAGTGGTGTGACAGAAGAAAACAAGTATTTTGCGTATTTACCAAATGTAAAAATATTATTTGTAAAACCAGAGGCTCAATCACAATGTACACGACGTGTCTTTGCGAGGGATCTGTGTTTAATTAGTAAAAAATTAAAAATAATTAATTTATATATTGTACGTACAAATGAAAATATAGAAATTATAAAGAAGTTAAGTAAATGTATAAATGAAAGTAAAGAATGGTCCGGACTAAGATTACATGTAATACAAGGCGTAAGGAAAATAATATCAAATGACGACAAACGCGTTATCTTGAATGACTATCACTTGTTGGCCACAAGTGGACATGCTGGAATCCGACGTATGATTAATAATATTAGACAAAAATATTTTTGGACAGGATTAGAAAAGGATGTGACGGAGTTTGTACGAAAATGTGATCAATGCCAACGGCAAAAGCATTTTAAGTACATTAAAGAACCCATGGTGATTACCGAAACCAGTGGGTCATCATTTGATCGTATACTTGTAGATTTAGTAGGTCCTTTAGATAGAGATTTATATAACTATACTTATATACTTACTGTTCAGTGCAATTTAACGAAATTTATACAGGCTTATCCGCTCGAAAACAAGGAAACAAACACCGTAGCATCAACATTGGTAAGTAAATTTATTTTACAGCATGGCATACCTCGAGAAATTCTAAGTGACAGAGGCACCGAGTTCGTTTCGCAAACAATGCGTGAGGTTTGTAAAATTTTAAATATCAAACCTATGTTTTCCACCCCTTATCACCAGAAACAATAGGATCTTTAGAAAATAATCACAAACATTTAATATCATTTCTCAGAATTCAGACTAAAAATGAACCACGCGAGTGGAGTACATGGCTACCATATTGGTGTTTTGCCTATAACACTACAGTACATACTGAAACTAAATATACTCCATATGAATTAGTTTATGGAAAACCTTGTAACATCCCTAGCAACTTAGTAAACTCTTTAGAGCCATTATATAATTATTCAAGTTATCCTCACGAACTTAAGTTTCGCTTACAAAAGTCTCAAATGCAAGCGAGAGAAAATTTATCTAAATCTAAGGATATGCGAAAATTAAGATATGATGGTTATGTTAATCCTATCTCATACAAAAAAGGAGATTTTGTTTTAATAAAAAATGAAAATAGAAAAAAGTTTGATCCTCTTTATATCGGACCATATTTAGTTGTTAAGGAAATTAACCCTAATGTAATAATTTTATACAAAGGTACAGAGAAAACTGTACACAAAAATAACACTAAGTTGTATTATAATTAAGCATATATTATATTTCTTTCCTTTACTTAGTACTTATTTAGATAAGTGGTATAAGTTGATCAACCTATGTACCGACGCTTTTTATTAAAAAAAAATACTAATGTAATTTTACTTAATTTTTTTTGTTTATCATTTAAGCTTTTGTTTCTTTAAAACTAAAAAAAAAAATACAATTATTGTATTATTGCATTTTTTTTTCTTTTTTTGGTTGGGCGTGTAGTATAGTAGTATAAGTATAAGTAAGTTGTATACGTTCTAAGTATGTAGTATAGGTATGTTGTATACCTCATAAGCCTTATATTTAAATGTCAGTAATAAACATGCAGTTTTGCTATGAACACGTCTTTTTAAATTAACACTCCTCAGTCCCATCCGTACAGTTGTTTGCGTGGTCTGGGCGTACATTTTTGTTCTGTTTCTGGACCCTCAACACAGGAGTGCATCCCACTGACCATCGTTGAGTGTGACGCGTTTATTAGAACGAATTTCCTTACGACGGGCTTGACATTTGGCTGGGCGACCGAACTGACAAAAATGTGATACTAAAACCTTAAGAAAAATATATAAGGGAAGTGATGTAATATCAGTCACACGACTGTATAATATGACGTTTGTAAAATTAAAATATTACTAGTAATTTATTATTTATTTCCATAAGACAAACCTAATTTTTAATTTTCAAATACCTTTCAGTTTACTAAATTGATTTTTAAGCAATATAATAAAAGAAGATAGAGAACCTCTTTGGTTTAACCAAAGGTCGGATTAAAACAGTCGAATTGAGAACCTCTTTGGTTTAACCAAAGGTCGGATTAAAACAGTCGAATTGAGAACCTCTTTGGTTGAAGTCGGTTTAAAAATACTTCACCACGACAAATTGAATGATTCATCCGTACAAACAGATAAAATTGGAGTGTCTGTTGTAATATTAAAAAAAAACCGCTTTACTAAATTCATATGGATGGTATACACGGTATCTATGACATATAACAAAATAACATTTTTTACAATTTTCGCCTGTCTGTCTTCCACGCGGATAAAGTCGCGAGCACAGCTAGTATATTATACGTAAGCTTCTTTGCCGTGTCTCTTCCCGTGGGTGTCGTAAGAGGCGACTAAGGGATAACACAGTGACTATGGGCAACACACATGAGTTCGCGCCATTCTTGGTGGGATTTTCTGGAGGCCTATGTCCAGCAGTGGACTGCAATAGGCTGAAATGATGATGATGATGATGATGATCTCAATTTTAACCAACATTTACAAGCATCAAGACTAATTAAGCGAGCTAGCAATGTCAAAATAATTTTACGTGTACTGCTGTTGCGAAGTGATTATAAAGTTTTAACGAACATAATGTATTAGTGATGAGGGAGTGACGGTCGGCGTACATTTAATATTTTATAAATTGTATCAACAAAGAATGAGTCAACGGAATTTCATATTTACGGTTTATAAGTTATAACCCAACATACATAATATAAGCTGTTATACACAGTATAAGCTGTTTTGCGGCTTTGCTCGCTTACAAATTGATTATACAAATCAAAATCAATCATCAGTGACGTAGCGTGCTCGAAAACCATAGAATATATGCAGCAATTTTTTATTCAAGACCCTCCCCCGCCGCTACGTCACTGTCAGTCATTGCAAATTAAAATGATTAGTTTTAATTAATTAGTTAAAGTTATGATTGTGTTTGCTCGAAAACGAATAAGAAACCGCCTTCAATTACAAGTCATGCAACGGAAGTAGACGAAAAATAGTCAAGTAAATACGCGTTATCAAAGATTAATCAAAAAGTAGTGACCAGATCTCGATCAAATTTAAATAACACTACGTGATAAGCTTTCGATTAAAATAAGAATCATCAAAATCAGTATACACAGTGAAAAATTATGCGGTATAATACAACGTAGGTCGAAACAATAGTCAAGTAAAATACGCATTATTAGATATATATAGATTTTTAGATAAACTCGAAAAGTGTTATTAGGATGCAATTAAATTAAAACGTGACCACATGACACGCACCACCTTTCAATTTAAAAAAAAAAGTATTGTTACTAATGTACGCACGTAAGAAGTTATACTTCATTGGCTAGCTAACTTCACGTTGGCTAACTAACTTCTTCTTTGTTGACTAAATAACTTTAGAGTGTCGGTTTTTTCGTGACGGTATGCACGTATTGTAAAAATTTACTCTCATACTTTTTCATTAAAGAAGTATAACTTAAAAAAAAGCATCAAAATCGGTCCACCCAGTCAAAAGTTCTGAGGTAACATTTATAAAAAAAAATACTATCGAATTCAGAACATCCATTTTTTGGAAACCGTTCAACAATCGGCTAATTTCATTCGTAGTGAGTTGCCTCTGACACAGATTACCTACGTGTTTATCTGACCCGACGAACTATGAACTGAGGTAGGGCACAGCAGCAATTTCCTGCTCAAAATATGGAGCAGCCCGACTGGGGTAGTACCTCGACCTTACAGAAGATCACAGCTAAATAATACTGTTTTCAAGCAGTATTGTGTTCCTGTTGGTGAGTAAGGTGACCAGAGCTCCTGGGGGGATTGGGGATTGGGTCGGCAACGCGCTTGCGATGCTTCTGGTGTTGCAGGCGTCTATAAGCTATGGTAATCGCTTACCATAGGTGAGCCGTACGCTTGTTTGCCGACCTAGTGATATAAAAAAAAAAAAAATGTACCGCTATAATTTTGAATTAAAACTTCTTTAAGCACGCTTGACTTGGGGAGTAAGATGGTGAATGCGTGACGAGAGCGTTACGAAAGTGTGATCGAGCGCAGCGAAAGGAGCAAGAGAGAGAGGTGTGGGCACATATTTTTTTTCTCTCTTCCTCTTATAGCTAGTTTCTTTTCGTATATCTAAAACACAGTGCAGGCCTATTGTGCAGAAGTTTTACTTCCGTCGTGTGGTCTAAAGCACACTCGTGTTTCTTTTAAACAAACCTTGTTGACACAGTAACGAGTAAAAATAAAGAATTAATTCAATTTTTAACCGACTTCAAAAAAGAAGGAGGTTTCTCAATTCGACCGTATATTTTTTTTATGTGTGTTCGCGTGTTGTTTTGCTGATTCTAATTTTGTTGGAAAGAAGATATCTCAAGGGTACCGTGGATGTACCATAAGGAAACCAGAATCTGATGATGGCGTTCCAGAGAAACCGAGAGAAATCTTCGAAAATCGACTAGTACTTACGTTGTATTACTTGTCGATGTAATTGAAGTCGGGTTTTTTTTTCGTTCTAGCAAACATAATTATGTACAGTCATTTGAAATTTAAGCGTTACGGCAATTCATTTTATATAGAAGTTATATAGAAATATGTATTTACAAGAAATCTCTGTTCCGATACTTTTGTAATAACGACATTTTAGCGTCCAGAAAATTCCCCATAACTCACACACGGTGAAGTGGTAAGGTATCGTCTGCAGTTAATGGTCTAACTGTAATACATATGATTTACTTTCACTCGAAATCTTTTCCAAATGTACTTGATAAGGTTTACGTTTTACCAATATGTTACGGTATTGTATTTTTGACAAAAAAATGGAGATTCTCAATTTGATTGTATTTTTTAATTGAAACATTTTTTAAATCGCCATGAAACTTGATAAATCGGAAATGTGTCTCGATAAAAAAAACTAACAAATATAATAATAATAACAATCAATCAATATCCTTTATCACCCTCACACACCCCCTTATCTTAATGGTTTAGTTTTTTAGGACATGACACTGAATGTCACTTGCGTTCCCGTATAACTTGCTTGTGGTACCTCTTTGTCGCTCTAATGCGTATGGTAATTCCTTCACTACTAAAGTGATCAAACTTTGGAATTCCCTGCCCAATAACATCCGTCAAGCAGAGTCTATAAATATTCTTAAGAATCGCTTGCACAAATACTACTTAACTCTTACATAGTTTTAAATATATGTTTCTATTGGTATATTGTTTTTATTTGTATGTTTGTATAAATATAGTGTGTATGTGTTTACATATGTGTTTATATGTTTATGTAGATATATACCGTTTAAATGTATTGTAATTAATTTAATTATATGTGCTAAACTTGCGTTGTTGATTGCGCATTACTACCGACAAATTTTTCTTATACTACTTTTATTAAAGGTTGTATGGAAGAGATCGCTATAAGCGATAAGGCCGCCTTTGCATACATTGTTTGTTTTTGTATCTAATCGTTCTAAAATGTATCTCCTTTTTGTGTGTGCAATAAAATTTAATAAATAAATAAATAAACAATACTCTTTATTGCACACAACAACAATCAACACTAACATATTACAAATAAAATAACAGTGTACAAAGGGGGTTTTATCTTTAGAGGAGCGATCTCTTACAGACAACCTTTGGGCATATAATAGGACACAGCGTAGTTTTTTTTTTTATATCACTAGGTCGGCAAACAAGCGTACGGCTCACCTGATGGTAAGAGATTACCGTAGCTTATAGACGCCTACAATACCAGAAGCATCGAAAGCGCGTTGCCGACCCAATCCCCAATCCCCCCAGGAGCTCTGGTTATCTTACTCACCAATAGGAACACAATACTGCTTGAAAACAGTATTATTTAGTTGTGATCTTCTGTAAGGTCGAGGTACTACCCCAGTCGGGCTGCTCCATATTTTGAGCAGGAAATTCCTGCTGTGCCCTACCTCAGTTAGAGTAGTAGTTAGTAGTGAAAGCGGTAGGGAAGTGTACACAGAGAAGTGATAATAAGTGTCACCTAGAACAGTATCAATTATCGAGTACAAATACACATACATATAAATAATGTATAATATATATATAAACATACGCACAAAAATAATATACCTATTATATATATATAAATTTATAGGAAAAAATTAGATAAAATACAAATACAAATACTGTTCAAAACGCGTAGCGACGCGTTTTGCATGGCACTTACGACCTTATTCACGAGACCGTGATTTTCGTTGATAAAACAAATCGCGACATCTAGCGTCTTCCTTTCTACAAATTTTCAGAAGTTTCAGAAAAAAAAATATAACTGAACTGCACCTCACCGATTCCGAGAGTAATCGGCGAGAACACAGCGTGTGTATGTGTGTGGGTTTTCCAGAGAGGCCCGAGGGTCTGTCCGGGTACGGGCCTCGAGGTTCCCCTCTTTACCCGGGCTTTCTTCACCGGGGCTTCGCCTCCGGGGTCATATCCTTTCGGCCCTATTGTGCCAGGGCACACACACATACACACACACACACACACACACACAAACACATAAACACAGCGTGTTTTATTATTTTAGTAATGCTTGAGTTTCCGCTTTTTAAATACCGCATTGTAATCTCGTAATTCTTTACTGGGTGCACAGATGTGTTTCCTTTTCTAAATAAGAACATATTCAATTATTAATCCTATTTTTTTTTCAGGAAGCAAAAGCGGATATGAAGAAATGTAGTCTTGAAAAAATACTTCGTTACTTCATAGGTGACAACAGCCAGTCCAATGGTATGATTGTTTTTTTTTTTTTAATTCTTACTGGTATTATAAAGTTAAAGGAGCAGGAGTGAATCGTTTTTTTTTTGGATAGTCAATTTACCGAGAAAGGCTATAAGGTATTTTTCCCACAAATTTGCGGACGCCGGGCACTATAATAATAAAAGATGAAGATATATAGATATGCTTAACATACACACTCGGTCATTTGTTCCTAAGGAAATTTAACGTTTGTGTTATAGTTAGCAACCGACTGATTCACTCACTGCTGGGCATAAGCTTCTGTGGCATAGCAGGGGGGGAGCATCATGCACGGGTGCTACTCACAAAGAGGCTCCAAATGGTTCGCAAAACAAAAAATTGGTTCAAATATTATATGGTTTTCGACTGGGAGGGGGGGGGGTATTGATCCCGGATTGACTATGAGCAACGATCGCTATCAGGTGTTTATGATAACAACCGGGACCAACGGTTTTACGTGAAGACTCACAGCACTATTGATCAACATACAATTACTTCAAAAAAAAAAAAAAAACATAAAAATCATTCAAATCGTTTCCGAGGTAACATCATAATTTTTTATTTATTTATCTATAAGCATTATAAACTTTCAACAACAACGGAACACGAAAGTTTTTTTATGAAATAATTATTCGTTAAGTTAATTTTATATGGCAACATTTAAACAATCTTACAGATTACTGTCATTGTTACGTCAATCAAATAATTGGCGCACTTTTGTAACCGCTTGAAATCATGGATCAAGTACTTCATCCTAGGCTTGAAATACATTTATACAACTAATACAAGTTCTCAACAAAATAATCTTCTATACTAAATAATTGTGTTTGCTCGCAAACGAAAAAAAAACCGACTTCAATTATATCGAAGAGTAATACAACGTAGATCGACGAAAAAATAGTCAAGTAACTACGCGTTATCAAAGATTATAAAAGTTGTCATCAGATCTCGATAAAATTTATATGTGACCACATGATAAACATCAGCTTTCGATTAAATTAAAAATTATCAAAATCGGTACACCCAATAAAAAGTTATTGCGGATTTTCGAGAGTATCCCTCGATTTCTCTGGGATCCCATCATCAAATCCTGGTTTCCTTATCATGGTACCAAACTAGGGATATCCCCTTTCCAACAAAAAAAGAATTATCAAAATCGGTACATCCAGTAGAAAGTTATGCAGTATAATACAAAGTAGGTCGACGAAAAAAGCGTCAAGTAAAAACGCATTATTAGATATAACTCGAAAAGTAGTTGTTAGATCTCAAATAAATTTAAATGGGACCAAATGACACACACCACCTTTCGATTAAAACAAAATTTGTCGAAATCGGTCTACCCGGTCAAAAGTTCTGATGTAACATACATAAAAAAAAAAAAAAATACAGTCGAATTGAGAACCTCCTCCTTTTTTGGAAGTCGGTTAAAAAATATGGAAGCTACAGATGTCGCTAGTATGTTAATATTCCTGGCGTGGATCCATCCAGCCATAAAAATTTGTGGTCATTGTCATAGCCACCAGAAAATTGTCGAAGTGCTAGTCATAGTATAAACTCGCTCGTGAGACTTATAAATGATATTTGAATTTGATTATTTTATATTTTCCGCGCCACAGGACTTTGAATTAGGGTTGTTTGCAAGTGGCGTATTTTAAGATTGAGCGCCCCGGGCCAATTTGATTTTCCGCACCATGGGCTAAGGAAAACATTAGGCCGTCCATTCAATAAAATAATCGAGTCTAGGGAAATAAATGGAATATTTTCGTTAAACTTTTTTTAAGACGACCATTTCATAATTTAGACATGCCCACCGTGCCTATAAGAGTAGATCCGCTCCTGTAATATTCCTATTAAAAATGTTTATCAATATTGTAACCAGATGTATCAACCATCACTATAAATAGATATACAGATTAATAATATATTAAATAAATTAAAAAATAATTATGTACCAAAATTGACAAAAAGTAATTAGCGCCATCTATCAGTTAAGCTTGTGGTAATGTCGGTTACAGAAATGTCTTCAGATTGAATTTAACCGTAAATAGAAGTAACAAATAGCTATTAAAAAAAAGATAAACAATGATGCAGTCAATATTTTTTAAACAATAATGTACCTATAAATTTGATGTATACTAATAATATAAAATTGACAAAAAGTATTTAGCGCCATCTATCAGTTAAGCTTGTGGTAATGTCGGTTACAGAAATGTCTTCAGATTGAATTTAACCGTAAATAGAAGTAACAAATAGCTATTAAAAAAAAGATAAACAATGATGCAGTCAATATTTTTTAACCGACTTCAAAAAAAGGAGGAGGTTACTCAATTCGACCGTATATATATTTTTTTTTTAAACAATAATGTACCTATAAATTTGATGTATACTAATAATATTATAATAATTATTATAAATATAATTAAAGCACCATCTAGCGGTGACCTTAATAACTACATTATTATAAAATAAAGTATTACTTTGTCCGAATAGATTGCGCTGATGTGTTACTTTCGCTTCGTTATAGATTTTGTAGTGTTTTTAAGTTAGGTAATTCAGTTGTAATCTCACTCGAATCGCTTGGCTTTTAGTTTTCTCAATTCTGTGCACTATTTTTGCACTGTTAGAAGCTAAGAATCGTTTGGATTCCTAGTTTTTTTTCTACCTATTTCTTAAGGATTTTTTCAACCATCTGACATGTCAAACTCATAGTATCCAACGCTGTAATACATACTAAATTAAATTATACATCAAAATAGTTGAAAATCATGGACAAACAGACACCATACCACATTTTGCTTTCGCCATTGTGGAAGTAGGATCTGACAAAGGAATTTGCATTAAGTACTCCGACACTAAATTTACTTAAGTAGATAAAATTTATTCGTCAAAGCTTCTCTATGACTTCCATATTTTTTAAATTCTAACAAATTATGATGAACATTATAATGTTAGGTATAACTAGGATTCCTAGATTGTTTGCTAAGATTTATTTGTTTTTATTTAGTAAAAAAATATTTTAATCCGGTAAACTAGTAACAAAATACTATTATCAGTTTTGTAGTCTGTTGAGACTGAAAATTTTATAATTATTAAAAAAAAATGTGAGCTGTCACGTGACGGCTGGCAACTATGAAACAACAAAATTATTTTGTACAATAGGCATAAAAGTACAATATAATATTACGAAAAAGATACAATATTTCGAATTCTCTCCAGAAAATTATGACAGTTTATTTAATAAACATTTTTTACTTATACCTATACAAAAAAAAAAAAAAAAAACGAAAATTTCTTTAAAATAGCAACGCCTGCGGCTTGTGTCGCCACGCGAACAATCAGGTTTACCCTCGCCTATAGATGTTTCACATCAATATAGATTCTTATGTATAGCCATCGTACATGACTATACATAAGAATCTTAAGCTTCTTTTTAAAGTTATGGACTTTTTTGCCGGCTAGGGTACCGCTCCGCAACGCCTCATAAGGAACTTCGTTCCAAAATGTTTTTAAAATTTAAGTAGTGTAAACTAATTTAAGTAGTAGTAAACTAATTTAATCGCAAGAATTGTATGAAATTCTTTTGATTAAATTAGTTTAATCTCTACTTAAATTTTAATTTTGTTTCGTGCAACTCGGCGTAAGTAAAATTAAAATTAAGATTTTAATACTAATATATGTATTTGGTGAAAATATGAATTTTCTGGCGTCTTTTGTGTATTTAATATGCAGTAACATTTTTTTAAATGTGGAGTCAATATGGAAAAAAAATTCTAGAAATTTCACTGTCTAATTGTCTTTTGAAGCAACTGACCTCATTAAAATAAAAAAAATCACGTATAAGTAAGTACACGTTAGTTTAAATTTTATTGTAATCTACATTTTAAACGCAACATCGTGTAAGCATTTACTTCTTTACAATTTCATTACAATAGTTTATAGGGTAATAATTGTGTTTGCTCGCAAATGAAAAAAAACCGACCTCAATTACATCGACAAGTAATACAACGTGGGTAGACGAAAAAATAGTCAAGTAAATAAGCATTATAAAAGATTACTCAACGACGCCGACTGACGCCGCGTTGTCGCAACGGCCATGGATTGTACCTGTTGCGCTGGCGGTTGCGGGTTCGATCCCCGCTCATGACGAACATTTGTATTGGCCATACAGGTGTTTGCCGTGGTCCGGATGTTTGTGCATCTCTTGTGTATCTCTCCACCGTGCCTCGGAGAGCACGTTAAGCCGTCGGTCCCGGTTGTTATCATGTACACCTGATAGCGATCGTTACTCATAGTAGGCAATATATCCGCCAACCCGCATTGGAACAGCGTGGTGGATTAAGCTCTGATCCTTCTTCTACATGGGGAAAGAGGCCTATGCCCAGTAGTGGGATATTACAGGCTTAAAGATTACTCAAAAAGTAGTCATCAGATCTCAATCAAATTTAATTGAAACTACGTATCAAGCACCAGATTTTAATTGAAAAAACGATCATCAAAATCCACCCAGTAAATAATAATGAGGGTTATGAGATACAATGTAGGTGAACGAAAAAATAGTCAAGCAAATATTCCTTATTGCCTTCCAGTTCTAGAGCTACTAATTTAAACTTTTATTATGAAATAAAATGTTTCTTTCAACAAGTTTTCTCATTATGATAACTGAATCTCAACGAAAGTTTTAATTAAGAAACGGAAAAATGAAACAGAGAATTTATAATATTTGTAACAATACTTTTTAAGTGACAACAAAATATAGCGAAGGCTCCAATTCGATTGTTAGTCACTGTTGAAGTGAAACTTTAGGCGCATGAGGGTAACAATTTTACGGATGAAACGTGCAACGGTTTTGATAAAACGGCAACGTTTGTGTCGAACAAGTAACAACAGTTAATGTTGTTTTTGGTAATTAGAGCCACCTAGCGTGAACTATAGAAACTACAAAGGTTTTTACATTAATATCGATAGTATTACATTGCAAACTAACTAGGTGGCGCTGGAACGGAAATCTAAAGTTTTAGATCTGTTTAAATATAAACGAGACTTAAAAATTAGTTTGCCAAAGAAGTTTCACTTCTGACATGTGTACTTTGTACGCACAAGTTTCTTTTTAAATGTCTGTTACCTCAGAACTTTTGATTGGGTGGAGCGATTTCAATTATTTTTGTTTTAATCGAAAGATGATGGGTTCGAACATTTTTGTATGGAGCCTGGCATATCTAGCCGCCGCCATCTTGATTTTTTTTCAAAATTTCCGAGCAGAATAAAAGTGGTATATTTGGATAGACTGAGGACAACAAACAAAAAATGTTATGTAACATGGTATCCTAAAGTGTCACGTTTCCGAGATATTTGGAAGTAAAAATCTCCATTTGTATCCAATGGCGATCATTGACACTTTTACCGTGCTCGGAAATTTTGAAAAAAAACCAAGATGGCGGCGGCTAGATATGCCACAAAGGTTCTTACCCCTTTAATCGAGATCTGCCTAGTACTTTTTGACTTATATATCTAATAACGTGTATTTGATGTAATTTGAAATCGATTTGTTTGGTTTGTGAGCGAACACGATTTTTTTAATTTGTAATATTTATCTTCTATTACAGTTAGTGTATGTGTGTGGAATCTTGTAATAAATAAAATAACATTGCGAGCCCAGCGAATCGTTTGTAATAAATAGTCCTTCAGGAGCAGCGGTCCAGTCTGCCGCAGTGTTCGGGTGAACGATCACGAGTTTTATTTGTGTGATACTATCGTGATTTCGAGATTTTACTCTTTTCATATATATAGGTCTAGGTTCTAGGTCGATAAATAAGCGTACGGCTCACCTGATGATAAGTGATTACCGTAGCTTATAGACGTCGACATTAGAAGCATCGCAAGCGCGTTGCCGACCCAATCCCCAATCCCTTCTATTCACCTTATTTATTTATTTATTCTTAATGTACACCAAAATATGCCGTGTGGTGTCGGCCGAGTAGAATAGCATCACCCCCTTTCTTCCCGTGGGGGTCGGAAAAGGTGACCGAGGGATAAAACTGGCTAAAAATCATCACCTGGAGAAGGAAAACTTCATTTAAAACCCGGAATGGGGTCTCCGTCAAGCATTCGTGGCATAGCTCTAAAATGCGAAAGACTCCGGCAGCCGAACTGGCTCCACACGTATCGACTCGTCGTTCCTGTGGGCCTAGCCAGTGAGCTCGAGAGGTGGCTAAGGCCAATGAAGACACCAAAATATAGAGACATATAAATAATACAATACAATGTACAAAGGCGATCTTATCGCTAAAGAGCGATTTCTTCCAGATAACCTTTGGGTACTGGACATGATACGGTAGCAGCGGTTAGAAGTTACTTACCAGTTGAGAGAACTATAACTTAAGTTGCCCCAGATTTTAAGCAGGATATTTCCTGCTATCGGTAAGTAAACTTAGCTCGTTTCAAGTCGAGCATTCAGCCTGTATCATTCCACTGATGGGCATAGGCCTCTTTCTCCATTTAGGAGAACGCGTCGGCTCCAACGGCCATCGGTCCTGCGACTCAGGGGACCAGCCCACTACCACTTCAACTTGCTAATTCTGTGGGCTATGTCGGTTACTTTCATTCTCTCGCAGATAGTCTCACTTCTGATTCTTCACTTTTTTTGAGAGAGAGACTCCAAGAATAGCTCGTTGCATTGCACATTGAGCGACTTTAAACTTATAGACCAGTCCCATCTTTAGTGGCCACGTCTCGCCTCCGTCCTGCCTGTGTTAACATATGTTAACACAGGCAGGACGCGTCGAAGACTTTTGTCTTCAAGGATTGGGGATTCTTCGTTGCTGTAGAAATTTTAGCAATCTTAAGCTGTGTGGCTACGGTAGTAAAGATTATAGCCACCCCCTCTCTTCCCGTGGGTGTCGTAAGAGGCGACTACCTTGGAACTTATAAAGCCGACCGATGGCGGGATAACCCTCCAACTGCTGGCTTTGAAATACACAGGCCGAAGACGGGCAGCAGCGTCTTCGGTGCAACAAAGCTAGCCCTGCGGTTACCAAGCCCAGCGTAGTGACTTTGGGAAACACACATGAGTTCACGCCATTTTGGCGCAAACTTGAGGAGGCCTTTGTCCAGGAGTTGACTACGATAGGCTGAAGTGATGATGATGATGTGATGATGATGTGATGATGATGATGTAGACATTTTGGGACTTCTCATTTAAATACCGCGACATGTAGTTACGATAGTCCTCTCTTAATGTCAACTTTACACTACCTTCAGAATCCTAAATAGACCGAAACCCGTTTTACTCATTCTTTACTACCTTTCACCCGCGGCTTCGCTCGCATTGATATTTTTTAAAATAAAAACTATCCTATGTTACTTCTAATACGTCCAAGAATACAAAGTTTATGTTCGGTTAAGTAGTTTCGGTAAAGCGTAACAAACAAACTTACATTCACATTTATAATATTAGTAGGGATTATATATTATTGCTAATAATATTAGTAACGCTTGATTGAACCCAATTCGTTATGAACGTCTTTTGACCTCGGTCACATGTCTCACGTCTGTGACGGACAGCGCCACTGGACCGGAAAATTGATATATACGGCCTTCAATATCCAGTATAGCCTTTATGTTGTTAACATATTTGATTATTGATGGATCAGCGAATTATGATCAAGAATAATATAGCAGCAATTATGTTATAAGTTCTATAGTATAGCTGACCCCGCAAACGTTGTTTTGTCATATATGTTATTATTATTATTATTTTATAAAACTAGGTCGGCAAACAAGTGTACGGCTCACCTGATGGTAAGAGATTACCGTGGCTTATAGACGTCTGCAACACCAGAAGCATCGCAAGCGCGTAACCCAATCGCCAATCCCCCAGGAGCGCTGGTCACCTTACTCACCAACAGGACCGTAACACTGTTTTAAAATAGTATTATTTAGCTGTGATCTTCTGTAAGGTCGAGGTACTACCCCAGTCGGGCTGCTCCATATTTTGAGCAGGGAATTCTTGCTGTGCCCTACCTCAATTAAAACTCCTAAATAAATCCTAATCCTATCCTAATACTGCCCTGTAATACCCTTTATACCCCCTACTACCCCCTAATGCCCTTTATAACTTAGAGCTATGAAAAATAGATGTTGGCCGATTCTCAAACCTAGCCATATTGGCACATAAAATTTCATAAAAACCAGTCCACCCGTTTCGGAGGAGTATTGTAACTAACATTGTGACACGAGAATTATGAAGAAATAAAAAAAAAAAACAAAACGGTCAGCAATTATTTTATTCCTGTCGGCTTCGAAAGCACTTCTGACTCTTTATTTTACAAATTAAAATTATATTTGTTTTATAATTAATTATACTTACTAATAATTGTATTTGCTCGCAAATGAAAAAAAAAACCGATATCAATTGTATCGACAAGTAATACAACGTAGATCGACGAAAAAATAGTTAAGTAAATACGCGTTATCAAAGATTACTTAAAAAGTAGTTATCAGATCTCGATAAAATTTTAATGTGACCACATGATAAACATCAGCTTTCGATTAAATTAAAAATTATCAAAATCGGTACACCCAGTAAAAGTAATGCGAATTTTCGAGAGTTTCCCTCGATTTTTCTGGGATCCCGTCATCAGATCGTGGTTTCCTTATCATGATACTAAACTAGGGATATCTCCTTTCCAACAAAAAAGAATTATCAAAATCGGTACATCCAGTAAAAAGTTATGCGGTATAATACAACGTAGGTCGACGAATGCGTCAAGTAAAAACGCATTATTAGATATAACTCGAAAAGTAGTTGTTAGATCTTAAATATATTTAAATGGGACCAAATGACACAAGGTCCACCCAGTCAAAAGTTCTGAAGTAACATACATAAAAAAATATATACAGTCGAATTGAGAACCTCCTCCTTTTTTGGAAGTCGGTTAAAAGTTAAGTTACCACTGATTCGGAATGTAGATTCTGCGAAGAATGATAAACAAGAAACTGCGCAGTTACACTTTTTAAACAAAATTGTGTATTATTATAAAATTCGTAATATCTTGCATGATATACAGCGTCACTAAGTCCACCATCTCTGTCATTAATATAATCTTGAACCGAATTATATGTTTTAACTATTAAATTGTTTTATTAAAATTCATTTTTTTACAAATTCTATTTTTAATAACTATTTTCAGGTATAATGAAATAAAATATATTATCTGCTACGTTTCTCAATAGAGTGTAATCTTAAAGGCGTTTTAATTTTAAATAGCCCTTATAACGCCTCATTAAGGCGCTTTCATTATTTAAGGAATTACATACAACCTTACATTTATAACTTCATTCAAAATTGTTTTATTATTTATTTAAAATAACAATAGTTTATTAAACATTATACATATTTACAATTCACAACTTAAGAACTAAATATTTACAGATAGTTTTGGTATAAATCATGTCCGCGTGAAATTGTGCCAAGAATGCTGGCAGCGTTTCCCGTTGAATCGCTGTGCCGATTCTCTGGGCAAAAGATGCACCAGCCCTCTTGTCACCAGTGGAGGCAATAAGGCGAGGAGTTATCTCATTAAAAAAATTTTTAGCACTGCTAAAAAACAAGGAAAAACAAAACCTTTGCATTCTAAATTGATTTTATTTATAACTTTATGTTATTAAGGAAAATAAAAAAATGATTATTAAAAAACAAGAAAACCCGATTGCGACAAATAATCACTAAAAAATTTAAAAAACCCCCTACACTATAATCTGAGTTGCCTTTAAAAAGTAAAAAATAATTAAAGAAACTCAACCTTATTATAGTATTAATAATTAAAAAAAAAAAATACATCGCGTTGGGGGACCTCTTTTTGCGTCGGGGGTTAAAAAGGAATAACAACTTTTACATTTGTGGGAAGTGTATTATATTCCATTCGATACTTTCACAAACTACAGATAGTGGTAGAAATTCGACCATAATTAATTTAAATTATAAGTTTGAACATTATCTACGTTCATTTGTCAAAGACTATACTTCTATAATAATAAACAAAGGAGTATATATGCGTGTGTGTGTCAAAAACATGGTAGTGTGTGTAATGTTATTTTTATTGATGTAATGTATTTTTTATGCATAACTTAAGAAATATATTTTCATTCTGCACTCCTTCTCTATATAAACTATAAGTGTGCGAAATTTCATACTCCTCCGTTCGTGCAATTGTCGTAAAAAGGGGTACAAAATTATTGATTCATGTATTGATACATAGAAGACATACTTCAAATTATTTGGGACAAATAAGTTTTACAAAATACTGATTATACTGGAGCAGGAAACCGGATCGCAGCAAACTACATCAACGGTCTATTAAATAATTCATCATCATCATCATCATTTCATCCAATTGCAGTCCACTGCTGGACATAGGCCTCCACAAGCTCGCGCCAAAAAATGGCGTGAACTCATGTGTTTTGCCCATAGTCACCACGCTGGGCAGGTTGGTGACCGCAGGGCTGGCTTCGTCGCGAAAAAGTAATTCACAATAATTAAAACAGCAAGATTGAAAAATGAAAAATCTTTCAGAACGTAATATTTTAAAAATTCTGAAGTAATCAAAGCAAAAGTATATACAAAATGGCGCTAAACACAAAAAGAAACAACTGGCGTAGCAATCTGGCGGTCTCCAGACAGCAAATTGCATTTTTTATATTTTAATTTTATTTCTTTCGCGCTTGACGTTGAATTAAAATAATAATTATAGTTACTTTAAGTAAATGGGATTTTCACAGAAAAACATGACGTTATTTATGGAAATGGTGTTCTGTACCTGATATTTATTTTGACTTTTGACAAGTAATATAACGCGAGTAGAGGAAAGAATAATCAAGTAAATACGCGTTATCGAAAATTACTCAAAAAGTACTAATCAAATTTCGATCAAATTTAAACCAGACAACATGACAAGCATTGGTTTTCTATTAAAGTGAAGAATCATCAAAATTGGTAAGCTCAGTGTAAAGTTATGCGGTATAACACAACGTAAGTCAACGAAAAAATTAGATATAACTCGAAAACGAATTGTCAGACTACATGACACACACCACCTTTCGATTTAAAAAAAAAATCATCGAAATCGGTCCATACAGTCGTTCGTGACATGATATTTCTATATATATATATATATATATATAGTTAGATAATGGACGAATAATAGAGAGGAATGAAAGAGGAAAACATGTTGTGCCGACCCTACATAAGTGGGATAAAGGCAGAAAGATGATGATAATTGGATAATGGACAAAACAGAAATAGTAGCGTGTATCAGCTAGTATAGAATAATAAAAGTTTTGCTATAAGGAAAGCTTCTTAAAGAGCTTTAGAAGCATTTTGGTAAATAGTTTCGTTGCCGCAGAAGCGCTCGGCCGAGAATTCAGCTTTACGTATAAATATATTTATTATACGAGATACTAGCTCGCTCCCGCGGCTGCGTTTGCATAGAAATTTTAATATTATGTTAATTCATCATCATCATCATCATCATCATTTCGGCCTATTGCAGTGCACTGCTGGACATAGGCTTCCATAAGTTCGTGCTGAAAATGTCGTGAACTCACGTGTGTTGCCCATAGTCACCACGCTGGGCAGGCGGGTTGGTTATGTTAATTAATGAATAATTTATAATAAAAAACGAGTGTGCTTTAGACCACACGATTGAAGTAAAACTTCTTTAGTTCCCACAGATATATATAAGACATTAGTTGACTACTTAAAATTGGAATCGGAAAATTATACAATGTGTTGCTCTGAAAAAACAAAGATTTTATTGTACAACTAGCTGACCCCGCAAACGTTTCTTTGCCATATATGTTATTAACCTGCTGAATCCCCCCTCCCTCTTATAACTTAGGGGTATGAAAAATAGATGTTGGCCGATTCTCAGACCTACCCGATATGCCCACAAAATCTTATTAAAATCGGTCGAGCCGTTTCGAAGGAGGTCAATTTTTAACACCATAACACGAGAATTTTATATATTAGATTTTTCTTTATACATTATGATACAAAAATAAATCATAAAAACCCTTAACCTACCTGAAAAAAACAAAGAAACGACATTTAAAGTTATTTACCGATTCCTATAAATAAAATTAAAATTAAATATTTCTTTTATATGTGACTATTATGGAGTGTCAAAAATCTCTTTATAAAACAATACATATTACTACTGCTATTAAAAAAGGTACTATACAAATATACAAATTCAAAGGAATATATTCCTTTATATATATATATATATATATATAAAACGTAACTCTCTCTTGAACCGAATGCCTAGTGCGAGTTTTATTCACAGAAACATGACAGAAACGCGTTTCTACGTGAAAATTATTTTGCATGGGAATTTAAACACTGCAGCCTAGACGATAAAGAATAGTATACGATACAATCGATACAGCGCCATCTAGCGGCAAACGCGAGAACTAGGTTGAAATGCCGAATTTCCCATACAAAATGAAGTTAAAGTTTACGCCCGTTATTGCGAGACGGATTAAACAAAACTCGTACTAGGCACTCTGATAACTCCCTCTCAACTTCCGCTCTCATCACGCATTCACCAGCTTACTCCCCAACTCAAGGGTACGTAAAGACCTTTTACTTCAATAATAAACGCCTTACACTAAGCGATCTCTACTAACATTTACTCCTGTGTCAGGGAATCCAGAAGCACACAATATACAAGCATAAACGCCCAGACCACGCAAAAATCTGTGTGACCGTATATTTGCCATGTGCGGAGATCGAACCCGATAGTGTTGTAACATTTTACCGACACGTCGTCATAAAGGTATGGTATTCAAGATTTACAAATATCAAATCACTAGCTGCTGCGCGCGACGTCGTCTGCGTGAAAGCTATACAGCACCAAAAATATCTACGATTATACCTTTTAAAATAACATTCATTTACCCGTTTCTTCTTTACATTTCATATCTACAGAAAAATCTCATAGATGGCGCTGCTTTAAAATTGTCTTGTCTACTTATGTTCATTTAATTATGTTTATCGGCCTAAGTTACTTACATTGCGTGATTTTAATAGTGTGAAGCTAGCTTATATAGCATGGTTATTAACATAATAACAACAACATTCAAATATGCGTCGTTAGATTACACGTTGTTACAGAATGCGTTGAGGAAATAAAGGTTCACTGCTCGTTCCCCGTAGGTGATAGCATGATAATATGGAGCCTATATTTTGACCCGACTTCTTAATATTATTCGTGCCTAATTTGAAGTAAATCCATGCGGTACTTTTTGAGTTTATCCCGGACATACATACAGTTAAACAGACAAACAGACAAAAATTCTAAAAACTATATTTTTGGCTTCGGTATCGATTGTAGATCACACCCCAAGTATTATTTAAAAAAAATATTCAATGTACAGTTTTGAATTTCCTACCATTTTATTATATGTATAGATTACACTTATAATTGTTTTCAGTCTGAATGTCACTATCCCCTGTTAGCGACCATTACTCCTAGTACAGAATATATCCCTCCTAGCTGCTTAGCCTACGCGCGGACCCTCATTGCTGGATAAAGAGGCCGGTTTTCAGCTGTGTTTTATACTCTAAATTAAGAAAAGTGTGTTACTTATGTACGCACGTTAGAAGTTATACTTCATTGGCTAGCTAACTTCACGTTGCTAACTTCTTCGTTAACTAGCTAACTTCGGGGTATCGGTTTTGTTTCGAAACGGTATGCTCGTGTATCGTAACTCATAATATATAATCATTCATTATTATACAAAATTACTACGAAATCTCAACTAAAAAGTAAATAAATAAACAAACAATTCCTCAGACAGTTTTATCGTATCGCTATTTCTTTTATTAATTACAAATACTCCAAATAACAATGGCGTCTTATTGATTCAAACGTAAGTCGTAACCGCAAATATCAATATTCTGAACGTCTTTGTAATATTTTCGTATTTTTTTTTTAAAATTAATTTTATATAACTTAAATAAATATTTGGAATTAATTGTGTATATGTAGTTTTAACAATTAATTATCATAATTTATTGCTTACGCTCCAGCCTGTAATATCCCACTGCTGGGCATAGTCTTTCTCCAACTAGGAGAAGTATCAGAGCTTAATATACCACTACCATTTTCCCTATTATGAGTAACGATCGCTATCAGGTGTACATGATAACAACCGAGACCGTCAGCTTAACATGCTCTCCGAGGCATAGTGGGGAGACCAACAAGGACAGATACCTAAACCGGAAATAAATATTTTTTACAAAAACAACCATCCATCCCGAGCGGTAATCAAAACTAACCAGAGTGGTGGTAGTATATAACAAAACCAATTATAATTCCATATTCGTATCACTCTATACTGAGTGCATTTGTGTTATTGTATTGAAACAATCGCTGTGAACTGGGTTGAGTGCCTTATACAGTGTATTTTTAATTAGTGCACGAATGACGATACGTGGTAATTTTTTATTTATTTATTACCAGCGGTTTCACTTGCCTTATTTTTTTTTATATAACTAGGTCGGTGAAAAAGCTTATGATACACCAGATGGTAAGCGATTACCGTAGCTTATAGACGTCTGCAACACCAGAAGCATCACAAGCGCGTTGCCGACCCTATCCCCAATCCCCTCCAGGAGCTCTGGTCACCTTACTCACCAACAGGAACACAATACCGCTTGAAAACAGTATTATTTAGCTGTGATCTTCTGTAAGGTCGAGGTACTACCCCAGTCGGGATGCTCTGTATTTTGAGCATGAAATTCCTGCTGTGCCCTACCTCAGTTAAGTCGAAGTAAAAGAAGACTAAAATGTTATATAGCGTTCAAACAGAAACCAAACTCGTTTTGCAATATCACGCTTCAGCCTGTAATATCCCACTGCTGTGCAGAGGCCTCTTTCCCCATGTAGAAGGTTATAATCTAATATATAAAATTCTCGTGTCGCGGTGTTTGTGGTTAAACTCCTCCGAAACGGCTTGACCGATTCTCATGAAATTTTGTGTGCATATTGGCTAAGTCTGAGAATCGAACAACATCTATTATTCATCCCCCTAAATGTTAAGTGTAGTCCATTCCTAATTTTTTTTAATTTTTAGATAAATTATTTAAAAATACATACAACCCTAAATTTTCCCCCTTCTACCACCAACCCCTATTTTTAAATAGCGTTTAGCGGCAAGACAACGTTTGCCGAGTCATAGTATTAGTATATATCTTGTTTTATCACTAGCTGTGGCCAGCGGTTTGACATGTGTTGATTCGTTGGATAAATTACTAAAATATTATACATACAGCCTCAGTAAGTGATTAGTATATTTTGAGTTATATCAGAATCAATAAGAATTAGTATAAATTGCACTCTATATTATTTTATCTAGTGGATACCTTTATACGCCAGATAGATTTTAAACGCATGTTGTCATCTGCCTTTAAGAGGAATTATTTAAATAATATAATTTTTTAATATGCAATTAATTTGGTTGTTCTTATTAAGTAACACGTGGTTCAATAAGTCCCGAGACTAAGTACTAAAAAAGGTCTTTTTTATAAAATTAATTTTTATTCATCAACATAGTCTCCTCCAAGAGCGATACAGTCCCTCCAACGCTTTTCTAACTTTTCTATCCCATGTGTGTAGAACGATTTGTCTTTGGCTTCAAAATAAGCCTCCGTTGCTGCGATAACTTCACTATTTGAGTCAAATTTCTTACCCTGAAGCATTTTTTTTGAGGTCTGCAAACAGCCAGTAATCGCTGGGGGCCAAGTCTGGCGAATAAGGGGGATGAGGAAGCAATTCGAAGCCCAATTCGTTAATTTTGGCCATCGTTCTCACGGACTTGTGACAAGGCGCGTTGTCCTGGTGAAACACCACTTTCTTTTTGTTCATGTGAGGCCGTTTATCCGCAATTTCGTACTTCAATCGCTCCAATAAGCACATGTAATAGTCACTATTTATATTTTGCCCCTTTTCAAGGTAGTCGATGAAAAGTATTCCATGCGCATCCCAAAATATAGACGCCATAACCTTACCGGCCGATTTCTGAGTCTTTGGACGCTTCGGGCGGCTTTCACCAGCCGCTCTCCACTCCGCTGCCTGCCGATTGGATTCCGGAGTGAAATGGTATATCCAGGTTTCATCCATTGTTACATACCGACGTAAAAAATCCTTTTTATTATGATTCATCAGCGCCAAACATCGCTCTGAATCATTGATACGTTGTTCCTTTTGATTAGTTGTAAGCAAACGCGGCACCCACTTAGAAAAAAGCTTTTTCATGGCCAAATTTTTATGTAAAATAGTGAAAACACTACCAGCTGAAATCTTCACTATCTCGGCTATCTCTCGCACTTTTACCTTTCGATCTTCCAATACGATTTTGAGGACTTGGTTAATATTTTGTTGAGTCACTGCTTCATTTGGACGACCTGAGCGTTCCCCATCATTGGTGTCCATGCGACCGCGTTTGAAGTCGGCATACCACCGACAAATGGTTGCTTTAGAGGAAGCTGATCCTGCATAACATTTTATAAGCCATTGCTGTGCTTCAACGGTATTTTTTCCCATTAAAAAACAATGTTTTATCAACACGCGAAACTCGTTTTTTTCCATTGTAACGAAATTACAACCGTAGCGTCACTTAAATGTTTCAAAATCAATAATTTTATTGTTCCATTTTTAAAAATTTGACACATATTCTTGTATTGATAGCCAGTACTTTTTAAAAATCAAAAGAGTTTTTAATATATGCGCCATTTCCAGGTTTGGGGACTTATTGAACGATCTAGTATATACACAAAGAGAGGCCTTTGCAATTAAATTGAAAAATAAATGAATAACCATTTTACGTACTTGATAAAATAAATAGTAATTTTTTTATTTCCTTTCAATTCTACACGTTTTTCATGAAAAAAAAAACACTTGAAAAGCTCGTACTTAAATAAGTGAAATTCTTTTGAAAGCGAACTTTTGATACCGCTTATAATTACTACGAGCTTTTTTGTACGGGCTTTCGTATCGAATAATATAATGAAATGTTATTTTAAACGCGTTTTTCTTTTCAGAGTTTCTATTTATTTTGAAACTAACGCTCTCATGCTAGTTTGTTTGGAATTTAAATTTATATTCACGTTTTAAGTATGACAATAGGCCTGCCCAGCGTGGTGACTATGGGCAAAACACATGAGTTCAAGCCATTTTTGGCTCGAACTTGTGGAGGCCTATGTCCAGTAGTGGACTGCGATAGGCTGATTTGATTGATTGATTGATTGTTGTAAGCATAGACTAAAAAAAATTGGCTGTCTGTAAAGTTGATTTACGGACGATAGTTTAACGTGACAGCGTCATAACAGAACATCTCCTCGGACGCATAGGCCAGTGGAAGAGAGATAGATGCGGCGCTAGCGTACAATGAGCGTAACGGGACAATGAGTCATCTTTTTCCGTGCATGCAGCCGGCGTTCATCATCATCATTATTACAGCCTATACAGTCCACTGTTGGACATAGGCCTCCACAAGTTTACGCCAAAAATAACGTGAACTTGTGTGTTTTGTCCATAGTCACCACGCTGGGCAGGCGGGTTGGTGACCGCAGTACTGGCTTTGTCGCACGGAAGACGCTGCTGCCCGTCTTCCGCCTGTATGTTTCAAAGCCAGCAGCTGGACGGTTATTCCGCCACCGGTCGGCTTTTCAAGTTCCAAGGTGGTAGCGGAACTGTGTTATTCCTTAGTCGCCTCTTACGACACCCACGGAAAGAGAGGGGGTGGCTGTATTCTTTAGTACCGTAGTCACACAGTACCGGCGTTCATCGATTTCAATAATTTAAGATATTTGGTTCTAGATTATATTCAAAATAAAGATGTCTGGACTTAATAACGCTATAGTTCACACAAGATATTAGAAATCTTGTACTTAGAAAACAATTTATTTTAACAAAACAAAAGAGTAACTATGGAGTTTCTTGGCGGGAGTGAAGCGATTTGTTCTATTGACGATGATCACGCTTTCGTGATAAAGTTGTTTTTTCTACATAACTATGTCGGCAAACAAGCGTACGGCTCGCCTGATGGTAAGCGATTACCGTAGCTTATAGACGCCTGCAACACCAGAAGCATCGCAAGCGCGTTGCCGACCTACAAATTCCCCAGGAGCTCTGGTCACCTTACTCACCAACAAAACACAACACTGCTTGAAAGCAGTATTATTTAGTAGTGATCTTCTGTCAGTTAGGCTTACGCGTTTTGAACAGTGACGTATTCCATCTCATTCTCGCCTATATATTTATCTGTTTGTTTCTTTATCGTTTCATCGAGTTCGTATTTTCGTTTCATCGAGTTTCAAATCACAGTGATTCTGAAGAAGTTTCACTTGAAAAATATCGCCAAATTGACAACCCTCACATTTTTAAACGACTTCCAAAAAAGGAGAAGGTTCTCAATTAGGTCGTATTTTTTATGCATGCATAGAACTTTTGACTGGGTGAACCGATTTTGATGATTTTTTTATAATCGAAAGGTCTTGCGTGTTATGTGGTCCCATTTAAATTTGATGGATATCTGATGACTATTTTTTTTAGTAATCTTTGATAATGCGTATTTACTTCACTATTTTTAACCGACTTCTTAACCGACTTAAAAAAAGGAGGAGGTTACTCAATTCGACCGTATACATGTTTTTTTTTTAATGTTTGTTCGGGGATAAGTCCGTCGTTTATGGACCGATTTCGATAATTTCTTTTTTGTTGGAAAGGAAGTATCCCTAGTTTGGTACCATGATAAGGAAACCAGGATCTGATGATGGGATCTTAGACAAATCGAGGGAAACTCAACAACCCGCATAACTTTTTACTGATTTTGATGATTTTTAATTTAATCGAAAGCCGATGTTTATCATGTGGTCATATTTAAATTTCATCGAGATCTGATTACAACTCTTGGAGTAATCTTTGATAATGCGTATTTACTTGACTATTTTTTCATCTACGTACGTTGTGTTACTTGTCGATGTTATTGAAGTCGGTTTTTTTTTTCGTTTGCCTGCAAACACAATTATCTTCGTTTGCCTGCAAAAACAATTATATTATTATTTCGTCTAATCACGTTGTATTACTTGTCGATGTTATTGAAGTCGGTTTTTTTTCGTTTGCGAGCAAACAAAATCATTTCAAGTCTTAATAAATAAAAACTTTAAGAGTAATTTTTGACATCCGCTTGTCTAAGTACGGTATTACTATCTGAGGTCTAAGAGCTCTATATTAATGATTGTATTAGCTTGAACTAGGAGTAGGTACATGCACTAAGCTTAGTAAAACAAATGACACTTGCTGTATTCGAGGACGGTTTGGCGAAGTTTATAGCTCTTGATAATTTTTGAAACGAAGTTTATTATGGGTCATTGGGGAGGGGTACCCTAGTCGGCAAAAAAAGTCACGTATGATGGCTATATAGTTTCTAATGTATAGTCTACGTGATGACTGTTATTATTGCAGTTTGATATTATTGTTATATCATTCGATAACTATTATATATTTTTATAAATCATTGTAAATAAAATAAAGGTGTTAAGATAATTTTGTAGTATTTTTTTAAATTATTGATAAAAAAATCATAATAAAAAATGTATACGCGAATCGCGAATAATTATTTTCTTTGTACCTCGAATAGAACTTGAAATTAATATTTTGTAAAAATGAACTGCGTTGCTATCTGTAGTGCTATTCTGTAAGAACACTTTCGTGTCTCGACAGCGGAATCCGCGGTGAGATATCAAATTCGTATTCATTAAAACTCGACAGTCCCGTAGCGCCACACTTGTGAGTGCGGCGACGAGTTGAACCCTGTTGCGCGAGAACGTTGACATTTAATAGTATGAATTCGGTATTCTGTAAGGGGATTTACCGCTTCACACATCACAATTCGAGACTTGATTCGACACTTGACTTCATGCACATATTCTAAAACAAAGTCATAAGAAAAGAATATCGATAAAATAAATACAGCTCTAAATTGTCGCTCTTCGATTCGACACTCACTTCACATCGCTTGTGCGTACGGAATGTTTACAGAATTCCAAACCAAGGTGAAGTGGGTTCGCTTTCGAAGTGAGCGCTGTCACTCAGGTGAAGCTCGATATCGAAATTGTTATTTACAGAATAGCCCTGCTGGTGTCCTACGACACCGCACGGTTTTTTGGTTCATAATGATCTGTGCAGATGCTGTGTGGTTACGGATGCTTTGTGGCTATGGCACCAAAGAATATAGCCACCCCTTCTCTTCCCGTGGGTGACGTAAGGGGCGACTAAGGGATAACACAGTTCCGCTACCACCTTGGAACTTAAGAAGCCGACCGATGGCGGGATAACCGTCCAACTGCTGGCTTTGAAATACACAGGCCAAAGACGGGCAGCAGCGTCTTCGGTGCGACAAAGCCAGTCCTGCGGTCACCAACCCGCCTGCTCAGCGTGGTGACTATGGACTTCACACGAGTTCACGCCATTTTTGGCGTGAACTTGTAGAGGCCTATGTCCAGTAGTGGACTGCGAAAGGCTGGTGTGATGATGATGTTGATGTGATGATATGTGTAGTGTTATCTTTGTTTTCGATAAGGAATCTCGGAATTGAAAATAACACAGCTTGACAGCAGTAGCTATTATTTCTCAGCGATATTCTGTAGGGTTGAGGTACGGTTGGCTACGAAAGTGGTGTACCAGTTTTGATTTAGTTTCCTGGTCATCGAAAATTACAACAAGGTTCGTTATTAAAATAAAGTACCTGGGTGACCTCGCTAAGCTCGCTATTTTTTTAGTAAATCGTGTTTTTTGGAAATTATGTATATACGAATTACATATTATATTGATAAAATATGAATAATATTTTCCGATTTTACCGACAAATAATGAATAATGAAAAATATGAACTGGTTCTTTATATAAAAAATCACGAGTGCAATTAGAACAAAAAAGGAAAAATATAATCAACATGGAGACACGGAGATTTGAACCGTGGTCATCTCGGTCGATCGCGACCGGCCGATTTACCACTTGAACTATTACAACTTTATTAAGAATTGCGTAATTTACCTTCGTATTCTAACAATATTATAGTCATTTTTTCATTGTCTAAAAACAGGGCTAAAAGGACATTTTCTAAAAATGAATCCTAGCTAGATTTATTTATCTCCCCCGAAATTCCCTGCATACTAAATTTCATGAAAATCGTTGGAGCCGTTTCCGAGATTCAGATTCTATATATATAGATATATATACAAGAATTGCTCGTTTAATTTAAAAGATATTACTGAAAGAGACATATAATAATGACGTAAACCTAATTGATTAGTATTCATACATCATTTTATTAAATATGATATTTTAAACTCTATTAGCTATAAATAATATCGTTGTCAATAATCAGATAAAGACGGCAATAGAAGTTGTCAGATCGATCTGCAAGGGAAACTAATCTTTATCACCGACGAATCTGCAAGCGGCATTCAACCTTAGACGCCGCGTTGGCGCAACGGTTACAGCCATGGATTGGACCTGTTGCGCTGGCGGTTGCGGGTTCGATCCCCGCACATGACAAACATTTGTATTGGCCATACAGGTGTTTGCCGTGGTCTGGGTGTTTGTGCAGTCTTCGTGGGTCTCCCCACCATGCCTCGGAGAGCACGTTAAGCCGTCGGTCCCGGTTGTTATCATGTACACCTGATAGCGATCGTTACTCATAGTAGGGAAGATATCCGCCAACCCGCATTGGAGCAGCGTGGTGGATTAAGCTCTGATCCTTCTCCTACACGGGGAAAGAGGTCTATGCCCAGTGGTGGGATATTACAGGCTGAAGCGTATTCAACCTTAGGGTGGTACATCACTTTCTTGGCCGACGGTACTACCCTATTTAAAGTCTTAGAGTCATCAACACCTATACTTTTATGTGGCATTTACCGATTGTCGTTTAGAACCTACCGATGTTTCGGCGACATTACGTCGCGGTCACTGGCGACCTCTAGTTCCCTTATGTCAGTGGGGCTAAGAATTTAAGTATGATATACCCTGCTATGAAATATCCTGCTCAAAATCTGGAGAAGCCCGAGTGGGGAAGTCACAGATCCAAGCTAAATAATCCTGCTTTCGATTAGTGTTGAGTTCCTATGGCGAGTAAGGTGACCAGAGCACCTGGGGGGTATTATATATTAGGGGTAGGGTCGGCAAGGTGCTTTCGACGCATCTGGTGTTGCAGGCGTCTATATCCGACGCTAATCGCTTACCATCATGCGAGACATACGATTGTTTGACACTTTCTTTACGTTAAAAAAAAGTATACAAACAAAACCAGGTACAAAAGCTAGTGTAATAAATTGAAAACGATGAAAATTTAAAGGGGAAATATTACTATTCAAGCAGTTCATACAACGAGCCACTGAAACTGGTGAATACACCAACTCGATAATACACTAGCCAATATTTGCGGCGTCACTCGTAACTAAATAGAGCATTTTATAAGTAAATTGAAAAGAAATTATTTTTAACGGACTTCAAAAAAGGATTCTTTTTACTGATCAGTTTAGCCTATTGCAGTCCACTGGTGGACATAGGCCTCCTCAAGTTCGCGCCAAACATCCCGGTTTTCTGCAATTCTCATCAGGCCTACACCGGCAATCTTACGTGATCGTCGGTCCAACGGGCCGGAGGACGTCCCACACTGCGTTTGCCAAGACGCGGTCTCCACTCCAGGACCCGTCTGCTCCAACGGCCATCGGTCCTGCGACACAGATGACCAGCCCACTGCCACTTCAACTTGCTAATTCTGTGGGCTATATCGGTTACTTTCGTTTTCTTGCGGATATTCTCATTTTTAATGAAGTCCTATTTAAATTTAATTTAGATATACCAAATACTTTTTTTTTTAGATATATCTAATAACGCGTATTTACTTGACTATTTTTTCGTCTACCCACGTTGTATTACTTGTCGATGTAATTGAAGTCGGGTTTTTTCGTTTGCAAGCTAACACAATTATTGGATAGGTGAAACATGCAAGATGAAGACATGCAAATTTTGATACTAAAGTAATAAGTTTTCATTTCTATCGGAAGCCTCTATAACTGCGTTTAATTATAATAATATATTAAGATACTAAATATCTTTTTTTCATACACAAAATACATAATTTTTCGAAAACTGCACAAAAAAAAAAATTCCCCAAGTTTTCCTAAAAGCTGTGATAAACAAACAGGCAAACTGAAATATTATTATTATATATAAAGATCGTTAAATCGAGTCGGTTTCCTTAACGAACCTATGAAGGTGTTCGCGGCAGAATTAAATTTTAACTACCGTCCACTTGACCTCGTAGTGATGCGACTGTGACGACATGTCGATTTTTCGATTTAGGTTTTAAATTTTATTTCTTGCAAGATATTACTAATTTTGTACTAAAACACAGTTTATATATTATTTTTCAAAAGAGTAACTGCGGAGTTTCCTGCCGATTCTTCTCTGCAAAATCTACATTCCGAATCGGTGGTAGCTTTACTTCTACAGATGTATTAATTGATTTTTAAAGTTTTAATTTGTAAAATGACGATTCTAAAGTGCTTTTAAAGTCTGTTTGAATTAAGTCATTTTTGATTTTGTGTTACCTCATGTAATGTCACTGGTTGAACTGATTTTGATGACTATATTTTCGATCGAAAAATGTCGCTTTTTATGTGGATCCATTAAAGTTTGGTCAAGGATTTGACGAGTACTTTTCAAGTTACATATAATGGTGTGTATTTTGCTGATTTATTATTTTTAATTACCTACATTGTATAGAGATGACTTCAATTCAAGCCGGATTTGTTTCGTTTGCGGGCAAACAAAATTATAGTGCTTTCTGGTTCAAGGGTGGTTATTGAGGTAACTCAGGTAGGGCACAGCAGGAAATTTCCTGTTCAAATTACAGTAGCCCGACTGGGGCAATACCTCGACCTTACAGAAGATCACAGCTAAATAATACTGTTTTCATGCAGTGTTGTGTTCCTTTTGGTGACTAAGGTGACAAAAGTTCCTGGGGGGGTTGGGGGTAGAGTCGACAACGCGCTAGCGATGCTTTTGGTGTTGCAGACGTCTATAAGCTACGGTAATCGCTTGCCGATCTTGTCACATATATGTATATATTTTTTAATATTGGTACTAGCTGACTGTTGTAAAATAAAACTAATCATCATTGACAACTGACGTTATTTTTATAAAACATCCCAGACTTAAACAACAATTAAATTAAATTAACAAACAAAACTTTAAAATCGAAACATAAAACGACGCTTGAAATATCGTAATGGTATTCAAGTACCTATACTCGTATATTGCTTCAGCGAAAAGCGCTGTAAAGCATCATTCACAGCGTCACTGCTGTTAGCTTGTTTCAAACAATTTCAACACATATGTATAATACCACTCGCCTTATATCGATTCTTAAAGAGTAAACGCAAAAACCGATAAAAATTTAAAAATAAGTTATCGACAGTGAAGGTACATCACTAGCTTTATGTCAATACAAACGAGAAGGCCCAGTTAGTCGCTACGGACGCCTTGCAAACCTTTGAAGCGAACTTCTTTATAAACGCTTCTAGTACACTGCGCTTGACGTATTTTAATGATCAACTATATCTTTCCCGCGACTTTGCCTGTTTTCAAGATGGTAACTTTGGCTAGCCTGTTGGTGCAGTTTCCAGTCACCTCGCTTTGTAATTGACTTCAATTAATTGTGTTGGATCGAAGATAGAGAGAAAATAGTCAAGTAAAAACGCGTTATCAAAGATTACTCAAAATATACTTATCAGATCTCCAATAATTTAAATATGACCACATAACAAACATCAGATTTTAATCAAAATCATCATCGTCATCATAATCATCATCACTCCAGCCTATTGCACTCCACTACTGGATATAGGCCTCCACAAGTATGCGCCAAAAAATGAGTGAACTCATGTGTGTTGCCGCTGGGCAGGCGAGTCGGTGTCCGCAGGGCTGGCTTTGTCGCACCGAAGACGCTGCTGCCCGTCTTCCTGGGTGTTTCAAAGCCAGCGGTTAGATGGTTATCCTGCCATCGGTCGGCTTCTTAAGTTCCAAGGGGGTAGTGGTACCTTGTTATCCATTAGTCGCCTCTTACGACACCCACGGGAAGAGAGGGGGTGGCTATATTCTTTGGTGCCATAGCCACACAGCATCACACATCAAAATCAGAATCATCAAAATGGGAACACCAAGTAAAAAATTATGAAGTTCTTCTTCATTCAAATTATGAAGTTCATTCTTGATCCGTAGACTCAAAGAATGGAACTCTACCAGCGTCTGTGTTTCCGGAAAACTATAACCTGGGGATTTTTTAGTCCCGAGTGAATAGGTTACTTCTAGGTAAGCGTGCTCCATCTTAGACCGCATTTTCACTTATCATCAGGTGAAATAGTGGTCAAACGCAAGCTTATCATTGTATAAAAAAAATGAAGTGTAATACAATGTAGGTATTTATTTAAAAACATCACATAATATACCCTATCGCACAAGTAAAACCAGGACGTCGGTTATGTGGATACATCGGCGAAGCCCATTACGGCTTCCCTTTGTAACGGAAAGGGCCTTTACCGCGCCATTTCTCACACGTTCACAAGTAATTAGGTTCAGGAGATGTACAGTCTTTATGCACGAGCTTATGTATGGTTTCATTTAAATACATATAGAAAAAGTGTGTGTGTGTTTATGTACGTAAGTAAGAAGTTAAACTTCTTTTTTTTATATATAAGTTTTAACATCCATGGGATTATATTATGGGGTAACAGGTTCCTTATTTTAAAATGTTCGTTTTAAGTTCTATTCGGTGTATAAAGATTATTCGGGCATACATTTTTATTATGATTTTTTTAACGATAAAATTAAAAAAAGCTAATTTACAAAATTATCTTAACATCTTTATTTTATTAATAATGATTTATTAACATATATAATAACTATCGAATGATATAACAATAATATCAAACTGCAATAATAACAGTCATCACGTAGACTATACATTAGACACTGTATAACCATCATACATGACTATACATGAATACCTACGCTTTTTTTGCCGGCTAGTGTACCCCTCCGCAACGCCTTATAAAGAACTTCGTTCCAAAATTCTCTTTATGTTAGATAGCCTATTTACCGAAGAAGGCTATAGGCTATTTTATTCCTTAAATTATTATATTCTATTACAATATAACTGCGTTCCCAAATACATTTGAAAATACATTTGGATTAATCGAGAAATTACTTTCGAAATTCGTTAAGATTCTGTCAATTCAGCCTCAAAAGGGTCTTTCAATGAAGGGATAAAGATGTTGGTTGTAATATATATAATAATAGATGTAATACATTAGGGTTCTTCACAAAAGGTTTCAATCTTATTGAGATTACTTTTCATTTATATATAACCATACATTTATTGTAATTACACAAAAGCAAGCGTCAATTTATATTTTATAGAGTTAAAATAATTATAATTAAAATAATTATATTTTGTCAAGAAGTTTGTATTTCTTGCAAGATATTACTAATCATCACTCATCATCATTACAGCCTATACAGTCCACTGCTGGACATAGGCCTCCACAAGTTGACGCCAAAAATAACGTGAACTCATGTGTTTTGCCCATAGTCACCACGCTGGGCAGGCGGGTTGGTGACCGCAGTACTGGCTTTGTCGCACCGAAGACGCTGCTGCCTGTCTTCGGCCTGTGTATACTAATCATCACTACATAATTATTATTATAAAACTAAGTCGCTGCCCGCTGTTTGTCTGGCCCTATATATACAACTACGCAACGGATTATGATGCGGTTTTTTTAATAGATAGAGTGATTTATGAGGAAGGTTTATATGTATAATACATGCATAATATAATAGAGAAACACTGATAATATCACTTTAGCCTATCAGTCTACTGCTGGACGTAGATCTCCAGGCGCCAAAAATGGCGTGAACTCATATGTGCTGCCCATAGTCACCACGCTGCGCAGGCGGGTTGGTGATCACAGGGCTGGCTTTGTCGCACCGAAGACGCTGCTGCCGTAAAATCGTAGGGCCAAACTTTTAATGTTTCAGGCTTAGATTTGAACGTTGGGTTTTTTTCACATGGCCGATTATATGTCGCTCTTCCAAGATTAACCTCTAAAGAAAACATGTTTGTATTGTGTAGTGACAAAAAAGCTGTGAACGTTGTATATAAAGACATTTTGTAGTATATTTAATATCAGCATTTTATCCGTTCGAAATTTGTACTAAAACCCAGTTTATAATTATATTATTGTTCAAAATTCATCCGTGCGAAATTTGTACTAGAACACAGTTTATATATTATTTCCAAAGGAGTAACTGCGGAGTTTCTTGCCGATTCTTCTCTGCAGAATCTACATTCCGAATCGGTCGTAGCTTCACTTTTAAAAGTAATAATCACTTTTAAAATTTTAATTTATAAAATGACGATTCGAAAGTGCTTTTAGAGTCTGTGAATAAAGCTGTTTTAAGGTAATCGTTCTTGAGGACTTTCCCGTCGCGTGTCCGAGCTGAAACACTTTTAAACCTTTCATTGTACTCGCTTTACTCATGTTGGCATGAAATGAAACCGATGTAGGTAAATAAGGGAATTAAATAACTTGATCGGATTGATTTTAATTTTTAATATTTTCAATCTAAGTAAAGTACTAACTAACGTTACCTTAATATTCCTCCTTTTTTTTCTCTTCTTAATGTGAATTTTACTAATACTCGATTTTGCACACCTACAAACGTCTGCTCTTGTACGACGTAAGGTTGGCTGGTAGAGAATACTTTTAGCATTAAGCCCGCCTTTTGTACAGTTCTTTAATGTATTGTGGAATAAACATTTATTAACTGAGGTAGGGCACAGCAGGAATTTCCTGCTCAAAATATGGAGCAGCCCGACTGGGGTAGTACCTCGACCTTACAGAAGATCACAGCAAAATAATACTGTTTTCAAGCAGTATTGTGTTCCTGTTGGTGAGTAAGGTGACCGGAGCTCCTGGGGGGATTGGGGATTGGGTCGGCAACGCGCTTGCGATGCTTCTGGTGTTGCAGGTGTCTATAAGCTACGGTAATCGCTTACCATCAGGTGAGCCGTACGCTTGTTTGCCGACCAAGTGACATAAAAAAAAATATAAATAAATAAATTACTTAAATATCGTGACAAGCTTATATCACTACATAGTACAAAACGAAGTCGCTTCCCGCTGCCTGTATGCTTAGATCTTTAAAACTACGCAACGGATTTTGATGCGGTTATTTAATAGATAGAGTGATTTAAGAGGAAGGTTTATCAAATACCTTTAAACGAGCAATTCTTGCTTATATAGTATATAACCTAAATCTCGGAAATGGCTCGAACGATTTTCATGAAATTTAGTATGCAGGGGATTTCGGGGGCGATAAATGGATCGAGTTAGGATTCATTTTTAGAATTTGCATAATACATGCATCGTATTATGGTAGAGTATCTTTTGTGGTTGATAATATCAGCATTGCACCCGTGCGAAGCCGGAGCGGGTCGCTAGTATCATATACATTGTGTGATGATGATGATGATGACGAGTAAAAAGTTTATTAACTTAACCTTTTTAACGAATTTAAAATAAATATTTATAATTGTTTGCTTGTAACCGATAAAAAACCGACTTCAATAAAATGTCATCGATTAGTAATACGATGTGGGTAGACAAAAAAATCGTCAAGTAAGTACGCGTTGTCAAACATCATTACAAAAGTACTCATCAGATTTCGATTAAATTTAAATGGGACCCCATGACACTCACAATATTTCGAATAAGAAAAAAAAAAAACATCGAAATCGATCCACTCAGTCAAAAACTTCTAAAGTAAAACTTAAAAAAATGTGTGTGTACTTATGTTAATATAATACAATGAAATTATTGTTAAAATTAAAATTCTTTATTTGTATTTGGTATTATTTAGTATTAATGTGATTTTATTATTGTATTAATTTTGCAAATTGTCGTGACATTCGTTAATTTTTTTAGTTGTGTTTGTGTGATAAGAAGGGTTTAAGAAGAATTGATTCATGGGTCAATTGTTACCTGAACTAAAGAAATTATTATTATTATTATTATTATTATGTACGTACTTTAGAAGTTATACTTCATTGGCTAGCTAGCTTCACGTTGCTAACTTCTTCGTTGACTAGCTAACTTCAGGGTGTCGGTTTCTCGTGACGGTATGCGCGCGCATCGTAAAAATGTACTTTCATTATTTTTGCTAAAAGAATTATAACTTCAAAAATACACTTGATGTTTTCTTCTTTTATTTTATTGTTGCTACGGAACCCACATGTGGTTCTAACATTTGCAATGAATAACTAAAGCCCTTTGAGCCGAATGTTGAATAAGACCTTTTCGGTAATGTAAATTTAATATGCGATTTATTATCTATGACGGATTGACATCATTATATTAGTAATAAGCGATGGACGTGGTTTCATTTCGACTAGCTCGTTGGCGTACTTTGTAGTGACCCTGCTTTCTGCTCCAGGGGCTGTGGGTTCTATTCCCACCCCGAGTCTGGGTCTAATATAAATATTTATTTATATACTAGCTGACCCCGCAAACGTTGGTTTGTCATATATGTTATTAACTCCCTTATACGCCGATTCTCAGACCTACCCGATATTCACACAAACTTTCATAAGAATCGGTCCAGCCGTTTCGGAGGATCATTGTAACTTGCATTGTGACTGTTTGCGCAGTCCTTGTGGGTCTCCCCACCGTACCTCGGAGAGCACGTTAAGCCGTCGGTCCAGATTGTTATCATGTACACCTGATAGCGATCGTTACTTATAGCAGGGAAGATATATTTTTGAAGTCAAACTTCTTTACCTACGCTCGATTCAGGGAGTAAGCTGGTGAATGCTCATTAGAGCATTACGAAAAGTGTGATCGGGCGAGGCGAACGAAGTTGAGAGAGATATAAGTTAGTGAAGATAGAAAGTTTTCATTCAGTCGTGTGGTCTAAATAAACTCATTTTTTTCCTTGAACAAATACATATTCCAAAAAGTTTTAGGAAGTTTTTTATTTATTTATTTCGTTCATAACGTAAGTTTGTGTCTCCCAGAGGAGTAAAAACGAATATTTTCTCGTTCCGTGAATTATTTACAAAAAGTAGAGCGATGTCGCCAAATAAGGTGACCATTGACGGTCAGACACGACATATATATATATATATATATATATATATATATATATATATATATATATATATATTAATGTATGTTCGGGGATAACTTCGTCATTTATAAACCGATTCTGATAATTCATTTTTTGTTGGAAAGGAGATATCCCAAGTGTGGTACCATGATGAGGAAATCGAGGGAAACTCTCTAAAATCGTAGTGACGACTAGTGCGTTTGTTGATATTTTTCGTCTACTTAAGTTGTATTACTTGTCGATATAATTGAAGTCGGTTTTTTCGTTTGCAGCAAAAAAAAAATAATAAACTTTTACTTATTTTAATTAACTCAACAACAACCTCTCTTGGTCTAAGATCCCACTGCAAATTAGTGCATGCATCGAGGTTTTGCTAAAACCCAAATTTTTATGTAATAATAATAATAAATAATAAATACTCTTTATTGTACATAACAAAGAAACATTACAACAAAAGTGATACATGATACACAAATTTTTATTACAAATTTTTATGTATAACATATACATAAAAATGTGTGCAGTGTATCCACACACATACGCACTTTTGAAAGTGAAAACTTCTTTTGGTGCACAGCACACATATTTTTTCATTGGTAGTAATTTAGGCTGATCCGTCACGCTCTGAGGTGAAAGGCTCGATCGGGTGAACTCGGGAGCGCCGAGTGTACCCGAGCGAGAACGATACAGACAGCTGTTCTTCGCTGTTGCTTTTGTAGTTTTCACTTTTGCTGTGCGGTCTTAAACACACACTAAGTTATCTTATGTTTTTTTTTTTATAAAAATACTTTTTGACAGATGTCAGAATTTATATTTTAAATTATTCTTCATAATTTAAGTTTTGCAATTTATTAATTCTATCACAAACCGTCTACCTCTGCCCACTTCGTTGGGCGTTAATTATTGTGATGCAAATATATAGAAAAGTTTTCATCTCGCTCGCATTTTTCCGACTTGATTTACATATACTATTATTTTTCACCGAATTTTTTTGTCCAATAACAATAAAATATAGCCTTTATCTCTCCTGAATAGTGTAGCTTCCTCTTAGTAAAAGGATTCTCACGATCGGATCAGTATTTGTGAAGATTACCCCCTACATACAAACAAAGTTAGAAACTTTACCTCTTTATAATATTAGTACAGATTTTGCCACGTGAAAATGGTTTTTGTTTTTATTATTCGTTACTAAAATGTCGTTGGATATAGCGAAGGCTCTATAATTACGTCAGCAGTTAAGACACACATCCGCTAAATCGATGACAACTGACGTGATTCACTTATTGAATATTCTACATATATTCTCACATCTTTCATCACCAAAGTACATCTGTAATGAAACGCAAAAATGTGTCCGTCACAAAACACACCACGAAAAGCGTTTCAGCGCTTAAAAGCCCTTAAATGACATTTGCTTTGTTTCCCTTTTACGTTGAGCGGATGATTTATGTGTCGGCTAGCGTCGCTTGAAGGGTCTGAGTGAGTGTCGATCCGCACTGCAGTATCGGACGGAAACTCAGTGCGTTTCTTTTTTATATTAGATCAGTGCTTTTAGCTTTTGAAAAATTATAGCAGGATGAAACCCATCGGAAAAGGAAGAAAATACAACAAAAATGAAAGGAAAAATAAATTACGGGCGATATTAGATCGGAAAGTGGTAGCCCTGGTTGTAGGGTAAAAAACGGTTTATCTCGATTTCCGGCTAAACTACAAGTACTATGGTAAAAAATTTAGTGGCAAAGTTGTAGGTAATAAAAAGATCTACGACTTTTATATTTACAGTTTTTAGACATAACCTCAAAATTCATGTGAAAAATTCAAACAACGAAGTTTTTGTTTTTTATTTTTATCTTTTACAAGACAAAAATTGTTTTACAAATTTGGTGAAAACTTACCTTTTTATGTTCCAAATACACTGTAAAGTTTTTGATTTAAAATATTCACCTTATTTTGACCTCAATATCGAAAAAGCACCCTCATTTCTAACCGAAAAATCTCACATCAATATATCAGCTTTTTAAAAAAAATCAATGGACTTTTTGTTTGTTGAAATCTCTATTTTCTGATGGTGTAAAAAATATACATTCATGGTTCATCCTAAAATATATTTTTTTTGGTTTCAAAAGCTAAACGCACTGGTCTGTAAGCAAAATATAATTTATAATATATTATATAGCTGGCTAGTCATGGGATACTCATCCCAACTTACCTGTCCGGTAGTTGTGGTATGGTATACGGGTATGCGACCCCGGCTTCCCTAGCTATTACTGCCCTATCCCTTGCACTCCTGGGTGGTAATATCCTACATTTCCTATTTTTCCCACTCTAACTTACCAATCTTCCTTGTTCACACCACCTATCCTTTCCCTTTCCCTATTCCTACCCTCCCCGCCAATCCAACGTCTGCCGCGCGGATGGATGCATGACTAGGGGCAAGCCTAGTCGTAAGCGTGCCATATTGCCCTGGGACCGGGCGACCCAGAATAAGGCCAGCCTTATCCTGGCATGCGGGGCTCTGCCAGGGTGGACAAACTTTTCCCTAGCTACTCGTGGGAACGCAATGGATAACCGAAAAAATTTTATTCACAAAAATGGCGGCGGTGTGGTTCGCCACCCATCACGTCTCGTTTCTCGCGGGGGCGAAAAGCGGCCCATGGAGAGCCGCTTTGCTACGTTGAATGTAAGAGGAGGAATGGGTGGTAAGGTAGATGAAGTATGTCAGATGATGGATGAAAGATTCATAGATATTTTGTGCGTGAATGAAACCGAGAGGAAAGGGTGTGACACCACGGTACATGGACCCTACACGGCATACTGGTCGGGAGTCCCCCAAACCAGCCGAGCCTGTCAGGGAGTTGGTGTGATCCTTTCCTCTCGAATGGTTGAATGTGTGATGGAGCATGAATGTGTAAGCCCAAGACTCCTCTGGATTAGGTTGAAAGTCGGACTCACTCGCTTGTTTATCCTTGGGGTCTATGCACCGACGGATCTGCGCGGAGGTGGGTCATTAAAAGACCAACAAGAGAGAGAGGAATTTTGGGATAGCATGAGAGAGGTCTTGAATAAATGCGGAGAAAATGAACGGATCGTAATGTTAGGGGACTTTAATGGGTGGGTTGGAGTAAAGCGTGATGGGTATGAAAGAGTTCTGGGTACGTTTGGGGACGAAAGAGTGAATGACAATGGGAGAAGTCTGCTTGAAGTATGCTTGGAATGGAATCTTTGCGTGGTCAACACAATGTTTGAACACAAAAAGATCCATTTGTATACAAGAGATGAGGGTGAGTCTAGAAGTATGATTGATTTTGTAATTGTGGATGAAAGACTGAGAAAGAAAGTGCTTGACACTCGGGCATACCGCGGTGTTGGTCTCGACACAGACCATTTCCTGGTCATAGCCCGAAGACGTGGCCTCTTTAAACGATGGCGCCACCGAGGGGCCGAGCCTACGAGTGTTTTAGCCAGAATAAAGGTGGAAAACCTACAAGGAAAAGAAAAGAAAGATGAGTATGTAGAGAAACTTAAAGAAAGGTTTAAAGGCATAGAAGAGATAGGTGTGATTGAGAATTTGTGGGAGACTTTTAAGAAAGGGGTCGTGAATAGTGCTATTGAGGTGTGTGGGGTAGCTAAAAGAAGGAAAGGAAGAAAGAACTATAATGTGTGGATGGATAAAGATGTACAAAAGGCTGTGCAAGAAAAGAAGAAAGCGTGGTTGGATTGGTTAGCAACAAAAGCTAACCAAAAGGCTCAAAAGGCAACGGATGACGAGGTAAAGGAAGCAAGAACGAAGTATAAAAGATTGAAATCAGTAGCGAAAGAAGTTGTGTCTAGAAAGAAAGAAGAACGAAAGGATGATTTTGATAGGAGGCTCACTGAAGATTTCCAGTCAAACATTAAGTTTTTCTGGAAATCCATCAAAACAGCCAGAGGAAAAATTTCTCCCTCGGAGCTGAGCACAATCAGGAGTCAAGATGGGAGCGTTATAAATGGAGAAGAATGTGTGTTAAAGAGATGGAAAGAGTATTTTGAAAGTGTGTTTGAAAGAGAGGAAGTGCAGGTACAACATCCGGCACCTTCCATTGAGAGTAGTATAAATGTCGATGAAAGTGAGATAAGCATGGATGAAATAGTGAAAGCGCTGAAAAGTATGAGATTAGGTAAGGCTGCAGGGTATGACAGGATCACCGTCGAGATGCTGAGGGCTGGACAGGGTATAGTGGCTAGCCAGCTGTACTGCCTTTTCAATTTGTGCTGGCGAAATGGGCAAGTACCGGAAGACTGGTGCAAAGCCGTAATCGTGCCGTTGTATAAGGGAAAAGGGTCACGGCAGGACTGCATAAATTACCGCGGTATAAGCCTTCTCAGCATCGTCGGTAAATTGTATGCGAAAGTGTTGATTGAAAGGGTTGTGAATGAAACAGATGAAAAAGTATGGGATGCACAAGCGGGATTTAGAAAGGGAATGGGATGTACGGATCAGGTCTTTTCCTTGCGGTGCATAGCCGAAAAGTTTTTAGCAAAAAACAAAAAGGTCTATTGCGCGTTCGTGGATTTGGAAAAGGCCTATGATAGAGTGGTGAGGAATGAATTGTGGTCAGCATTGTCCGTGTACGGTGTGAGCGGCGCACTCATGCGAGCACTACAATCTCTTTATAGGGATTCTAGTGCTTGTGTGAGGATAAACGGGGCATACACTGAATGGTTTAATATCGAAAAAGGTGTTAGACAGGGATGTGTAGCGTCACCGTGGCTGTTTAACTTGTTCATGGACAATTGCTTGACAGAGTTAAAAGAGAATGAAAGTGGGTTGAGAATGGGTGAGTTACTCGTCAAATGTCTTCTCTATGCTGATGACCAAGTACTACTTGCGTCCTCGGCCGAGGAGTTGCAGGAGATGGTAACTGCTATGAGTGGAGCTTTTGTTAGAAAGGGAATGAAGATGAATGTAAAGAAGACGAAAGTGATGGTGTTTGAAAGAGATGAGGCAGTGACAGACTGTAATATTGTGATTGGAGATGAACAAATTGAACAGGTGAAAGAGTTTGTGTATCTGGGTTCGAAGTTTACAAGAGATGGAAAGTGTGAGAGTGATATTGAAAGAAGAGTGAATGCAGGAAACATGGTGAACGGAGCTTTGAACTCCCTTATGAGCAGTCGGAAGGTGTCTAAAAAGGCTCGTTTGGCTGTGCATGGGGGGGTGTTGCTTCCGACACTCATGTACGGAAGCGAAAGTTGGGTATGGCAGAAGAGACATGAAAGCAGAATAAATGCAGTTGAGATGAGAGCGTTAAGAAGTATGATAGGAGTTAAACTGAGTGACAGGATGAGAAATAGTGAGATAAAGAAACGGTGTGGTCTGAAAGAAGATGTAGTGACAAAAATTGAGAAAGGTATGCTGAGATGGTTTGGTCATGTCGAGAGAATGAATGAAGAACGACTGACGAAAAAAGTGTATAAGGCGAGTGTGAGTGGAAGTGTTGGAAGGGGTAGACCTAGGCGGACATTTCAAGACCAAATCGGGGACGTCTTGAAAAAAGGCCAGGTCAAGAGTACCCTAAACCGACGAGCATGTATGAAGGGAATTATGAAAGTGGATGAAGCGAAACAAGTATGTAAGGATCGTAGCAAGTGGAAAGAAGTGGTCTCTGCCTACCCCTACGGGAAAGAGGCGTGATTATATGTATGTATGTATATAGCTGGAAATTTTGTTTGCTTGATTGTAATTTTTTTGTGTTAAATAGTCCATTTTCCGAGGAAGGCTATATGTATATAGCCTATGATATACATATATATTAATGATTTAATCAATCTGTAACATCCCAATGATGTTTATAGGTCTCTTTCCCTATGTTGGATAAGGATAAGAGCTTAGTCGACCACGGTGCTCCACTGCCAATTTGCAAATATATTCCCTACTATGAATAACGATTTAAACTAGAGTAAGTTTGTAATATAAAGACTTCGCTTCAGCCTATAATATCCCGCTACTGGGCAAAGGCCTCTTTCCCCGTGTAAGAGAAGGATCAGAGCTTAATCCACCACGCTGCTCCAATGTGGGTTGGCGGATATATTCCCTACTATGAGTAACGACTGCTATCAGGTGTACATGATAACAACCGGGACTGACAGCTTAAGGTGCTCTCCGAGGCACGGTGGGGAGACCCACAAGGACTGCACAAACACCCAGACCACGGCAAACACCTGTATGGCCAATACAGATGTTTGTCATGTGCGGGGATCGAACCCGCAACTGCCAGCGCAACAAGTACAATCATAGGGCATTGCATCCTTAGTTATGGTAACCATGTACCATCGAGAGGTAAGTTGCCCATTTAAATGGCATAAAAAACAGATTTTGCGTTTAAAAAATCGCACGATTTTGTACTAGTGTGTGCGCTGGTTCTCAAACCCAGCCAAGTTGCTTTTGGATAATTAATTATAGTACATTATTACTTCTGGGCGCTGCGTATTAAGACGGTCTGTATATTGTTTAAGTTTTACACAAATTTAAGTATTTAATGTAGATTTAAAAATATATTGTAATCAACAATTTCAGTTTGTTTATTTTGATTCTAATCAATAAGTACGTTTAACTTTATTAGTCGCCTTCCGAATAAGGAGAAGGTTCTCGATATAAATGTATTTTTATATGACTCTACTACTCACTAGCTGTGCCCGCGACTTCGTCCGCGTGGAATTTAAAAAAAGTTATTGTTCAGTTCGCAGAGTTACAAAATAAATAAATTTCTAAAATAAAAGTAGCCTAAGTTACGCCTTATTACATCTGCTATCTGCCAGTGAAAGTGTCGTCAAAATCGGTCCAGCCGTTTCATAGATTAGCCGGAACAAAAAGACAGACAAACAAAAAAATTATGCATTTAGTAAAAAGCGGTTATTTTTATATTACAAATAGACACTCCAATTTATTCATTTGTATAGATAAATTTTTAGTGGGTGTGCCGATTTTGATGATTTTTATAATCAAAAGCACGTCATGTGGTTTATTTAAATTTGATCTAGAGCTTATGACGAATTTTTGTCAGACAGTCAGTTAGTTCAGCCTATTGCAGTCCACTGCTGGACATAAGCCTCCTCAAGTTCGCGCCAGACATCCCGATTTTCCGCAATCCTCATCTAACCTACCCAAGCAATCTTACGTACATTGCTCCAGCAGGCCGGAGGACGTTCCACACTTTCTTTGCCAAGACGTGGTCTAACGAATTTTTGAGCTATATCTAATAATGCGTATTTACTTGCCTGCATTACTCACTTCAGCCTAATACAGTCCACTGCTGGACATAGACCCTCACAATGACGCGAACTCATGTGTTTTGCCCATAGTCACCACGCTGGGCAGGCGACACGCTACACACGGCACACGATACAGGGACAGAGAAAGCGACTTTGTTTTATACTATGTAGAGATACGTAAATTCTTAAAATTTAATCAGATTATATCTGTATTCAAGAATTATATTTTGAAAATTAAAATTAATAAACTTAAATTAATTAATTTAATAAACTTCTCTAAAAATTTAAATTAATTAATTTAATAAACTTCGCACAAAAAAATATACGTTTAGGAATGGTGGGGGGGGGGGATGAGTAGGGCCTTAAACACGAGTTTGCGCGTTCGATTCCCGCTCGGGATGGATATTTGTAAGTGTACAAATATTTCTTCTTAGTTTTTAACCGACTTCGACTATATATTTTTTTATGTATGTTTGGGATAACTTCGTCGTTTATGAACCGATTTTGATAATTCTTTTTTTGTTGGATAGGAGATATCCTAAGTGTGGTACCATGATAAGGAAACCAAGATCTGATGATGGAATCCCAGATAAATCGAGGGAAACTCTCGAAAATCGTAGTGAAGACTAGTGCGTTTGTTAATTTTTTTCGTCTACCTACGTTGTATTACTTGTCGATGTAATTGAAGTCGGTTTTTTTCGTTTGCGAGCAAAAACAATTATTATTTGTTTTAGAACTAATACATTTTAACTCCATAGATTCCTATACTAATACATTTCCGGATTCGTCAGACGAACCATCTGCAAAGCACAAGAAATATTACCAAACAGAAAAAAGGGAAAAGACTGAAATTGCACCTTTGTGTGGCTTTCAATTTTAACCGAGCTTTGTTTACTTAGAAATGAGCTTTACACCAACAGAAATAGAATACATTTTCCATTGCTGACGTGATGTGTGGAAAACGTATATCAAGATATGAGAAAACGTGAAGAATTACCACATGTTTCCAAATGCGGGCTTACTCGATTGCGTTTAAAATGAAGAGGGTTGTGGGTTTAGAACAAAATGTTATCGAAAAGTTTTTTATAATTTTTATAGTATGATCGTAGCGATATTTTTTTTTATTCAACTAGGTTGTCAAATAAGCGTAAAGCTCACCTGATGGTAAGCGATTACCGTAGCTTATAGACGCCTACAACACCAGAAGCATCGCAAGCACGTTGCCGAGCCTACTCCCAATCCCCCAGGAGCTCTGGTCACCTTACTCACCAACAGGAACACAACACTGCTTGAAAACATTATTATTTAGCTGTGATCTTCTGTAAGGTAGAGGTACTTCCTAGGATATTTCCCAACATACCCTGTCTACGCCAACCCGCACTGAAGCAGCGTGGTGGATTAAGCTCTGATCCTTCTCCTACATGGGGAAAGAGGCATATGCCCAGTAGTGGGATATTACAGGCTGAAGCGTATACCCTGTCTCAGTTAAAGTTAGTTTCGTTTGTACAAATTGCAACAACACCGTCTTATTTCTTTGTACCTCGCTCCATACGTAATAATGATTGCACTTGATTTGCATTCGCTTTTTGATATTTATAGAAAATATACTCTTTTACTTTATCGAACGGAAACAAATGGGAGACGTCGTATTTTTACGTAAAAGTCCCTCTTTGTTTTCAGCATACATTTTATTTTGACCTACATCAAAAAGGTCGATGGTAACTTTCTATGTTATGATCTTGGTGATTATTGTAATGTTAACTTCTTTACCTACGTTGGAAACTTGTTGACATGCTCATGATTCACGCGCAGCGTGTGCTGTGCTCGTTAGACGCTTTTTAACCGACTTCTAACTGAGGTAGGGCACAGCAGGAATTTCCTGTTCAAAACATGGAGCAGCCCGACTGGGGTGGTACCTCGACCTTACAGAAGATCACAGCAAAATAATACTGTTTTCAAGCAGTATTGTGTTCCTGTTGGTGAGTAAGGTGACCAGAGCTCCTGGGGGGATTGGGGATTGGGCCAGCAACGCGCTTGCGATGCTTCTGGTGTTGTAGGTGTCTATAAGCTACGGTAATCGCTTACCATCAGGTGAGCCGTACGCTTGTTTGCCTAACTAGTGACATAAAAAAAAAAAAACCTCGAAAAAGGAGGAGGTTACTCAATGCGACCGTATATATATTTTTTTATGTATGTTCGGGGATAACTTCGTCGTTTACGAACAGATTTTGATAATTCTTATTTTTTTGGAAAGGAGATATTCCAAGTATGGTACCGTGATAAGGAATTTGGAATCTGATGATGAAATCCCAGATAAATCGAGGGAAACCCTCGAAAATCGTAGTAACGACTAGTGCGTTTGTTAATTTTTTTCGTCTTCTTACGTTGTATGACTTGTCGATGTAATTGAAGTCGGTTTTTTGTGTTTACGAGCAAACACAATTATTAGATAGATGTAATCTCGTCCGTTTGCGCCATCGACATGCAAATTTTGATACTAAAAGTAATAAGTTTTCACTTCTATGGGCAGTCTCTATAACTGCCATTTTTTAATTAGTGGTTCCGTTTAACTTTGACCGAGATTTAACAGATTTTTATTGACTTTTCATTAATTATGCGCGTTTAATTGATTTTGATTACGTTGACAATGTGCTCATTGTTTTTACTTATCGGTTTTTGAAACGAAGTTCGAGCGGGATTCGATCTCGTTACAAGCGTTGCCTTTTACCACAAACACATAACGGTTGTTATTTGCAAAGAATTTTAATATAATTGTCATATTTACTGTGTTATCGTTTGGTTATCTTGCAACGCTATGTCGAGTGGGTGGTGGGGGCTAATAACACTATTTTATGACCTCATTATACTAACATAATTAATATTGTTATAAAGTTATTGAAACGAAGTTCCTTATGGGTCGTTGTGGAAGGTTACCCTAGCCGGCAAAAAACGCGCGTAACGTTAAAAAAAAGGCAAAAAAGCGTAAGATATTTATGTATAGTCTGTGTATGATGGCTATACAGGTCTAATGTATAGTCTACGTGAAGACTGTTATTTTTTTTTTTTTTTTTTTTTAACAAGTCTTATACATCCACGGGCTTATGAACCCATGTCCTTTTTTACTCTAATACATGCAAATTTTTATTTTTATTTTTTTCTCTATTTCAAGGTAGGCGTTAGTCAACAACATCGCTGTTCAAGTCAGACTATGTTTGTTTTTAATGTCTCCAAAAGAGACGTGAGTCCACCGACCGGTTCTTAATCTAATCTATGGTACAACATTTTTTTTTTTTTTTTTTTTTTTTTTTTTTTTTTTTTTTTTTGTATTATTATTATTTCCTTATAATACTATACTTATATCTAGCTAAATCTTACATTATTTACATGCGTAATAATCGTTTTCTTAGAAATATATTTTTTAATATTGTCTATATTACTACCAAACTTACTCCTCCCAAGCAAAGCAACCTATTCGAATTTTATTTTGACATCTCGAGAATACTCTCAACAACGGCGGTGTCTCTATTATGAATCGCCATCTTGAGACCATGCTCGAGGATGTCTTTTTCCGTAGCCTCCGCAGCCCTCCCGACGAAACGACAGATCGCGTCATCTCTGTAGTCGGTGTAGTAGACACAGGCCTTGGTGTGTCTAGTCACCGCGACTATCGCGTGCGAAACGCTGTCATGTATTCGCAGCCTCCCACTTCTCGTCTGGATGACGATGACACTCTCACTCGTCTGGCCCTGCGCCTCGTGGATAGTCAAGACACGCGACCCCTCCCCTTTCCCGTATCCCCGGTCCACCAGCAACTTCTTCTCTTCCTGCGTGAAGACCAGGTATAGGGTCCAGTTCTGTTTTGCAGAGATTTGCGCGCCCGTGAAGCTTTCCACGCGCAGGGAACGGATTATTGGGCTTGAGCTATAAATATCTTTGTAGACCTCGCTGATGGCGAAGGCGACATCCTTGGGGTTTCGGTGCGTACAAGACAGCTCCCACGATATGCCTGTTATCAGGGTTGGTCTGCTGTACCGCATCTTGAACAGGTTTTCCCTGTCGATGTACGGCAGCTGGTTAATATCTCCGATGAGGACCACCTTCTTGGCCCCTGATAGTCGGGCTGCCATCACTATGGCCCCGAAGTGGTTCATGAGGGCTTCATCTACCGTAAGACGGCTGATTTTTGCGCCCCCTCGAAAACCATTGACCAGTACGGAGGCCATAGTGCGCACCTTAGATTTGGCTTTAACGCCATAGCGGTGTGCCAGCTTCTCCTTAAGTTCTTTGGCAGCCTCGACTGTGGTCGTAATGACGACTTCCTCGTCCTCATCGAATTCCCCGACTATGCGAGTTGTCTTGCCACATCCTGGAACCCCATTTATCCATTCCAGTGAAGGTAGCCCCCAGACCACGGAAGAATCATCGGCGTCACGGTCCCCCGTGATGGTTTGAGCCATCCGGAGTATCCGATCATCCAGCAATACTCTCGTGCATCTGGCCACTACCACCACCGGGTCCCCTGGTGGTGTATTGAAGATCTGAGGCTCTTGTTCCTGCCCCTCAGACTCGACCGCGCTCACGAAGCCTGCTGTGATGTTATATGCAGCCATATACCTCCCCGACATATTTCCTTTGAGTATCTGTCGAGTGTCGTTGTTGTAAATGGCTGCTTCGGCTTCTTCGAGTTCCACCTCCAGTAACTTTAGGTTGTTGTACTGGTAGGTCTGCATGATCTTATTGCATGTGGCCAGGTTCACCTCTCGGTTTGCCTTTGTTATGGCCAGGAACTCGGTAAGGGCATTTTGCGCGTGTTCAGACGGTGTGGACGCTGGTCGAAGTTTTGGTGGTGTTACTTGCCCCATATCGGCCCTTGTTCGAACAGTTGGTGGCGCCTCCGGGTGCTTCGAACTTTCGTCCTCGGTGAACCTTTCCAACGCCTTAATTTGCCGCTCTCTTGTATCGACCTGATTGGGGGACAAATGGGGCGGTTTTTTGCCTCGTTTTGGGGAGATCGTCGATTGGATAAACTTCGCCATCGACATCAGGCTCGGTTTCGGTGTGGCTTTTGTCCGATTGCTTAACTCAGCCTTTTGGGCCTCGACCTGTTTCTGCCCAAAAGGCTGAGTTAAGCAATCGGACAAAAGCCGAAGCAGAAGACTGTTATTACTATTGCAGTTCGATATTATTGTTATATCATTCGATAATTATTATATATTTTTATAAATCATTGTAAATAAAATAACTGTACTAAGATAATTTTGTAGTCATTTTTTTTAATCTATAAAAAATCAAAATAAAAAATGTATAACCGAATAATTATTTTCTTTATACCTCGAATAGAACTTGAAATTAATATTTTATAATAAGGAACTTCGTTCTTATCCGTCCTGCGACACCATACATATTTTTTTTAGAAATAACGCAATTATTACGATTCGCATTGTAAATATGTATAAAACTAGAGGTATTACTACTAATTGTTACACGTAAGAACTAGTGGTAATATCTCCGTTTCATCTTAATCTCAAAGTTTTACAAAGAGCTAGCTTAGATGTATCGGGGACGCGATGCTGCTCATCTCGTGATAGCTGACATCAAAATACTGAAGTTTTATATTTACGTATTTTTTAGAGTTCCGCGCCTCAAAAGGAAAAACGGAACCCTTATAGGATCACTTTGTTGTCCGTATGTCTTTCAAGACACGTTTTCTCAAAAACGCGTGAAGGTATCAACATGAAATTTATATCAAATACTCAAGTTTATTGTCCCTTGGAGCTGTGAAAAAATCAAACTTCTAAACCAACACAATCAAAAGATACAGCCGTTTATGCTGCAAATTTTCGACACTCGCAAGGGAATCAAAACCTACACAGTACTTCCCGTTTAATATGAAGCAACGTCTTATAGCATAGATAAAGGAAAAATTGTGAAAAGCATAAATTTTTACTTACATCATATAATAAAAATTTTTTTTTAAATAATTTTGTTCATACGGAACCCTCGGTGCGCGAGTCCCAATCGCACTTGCCCGTTTTTTGTTTTTACATCCAATGCGGCAAATGTACTGCCCCACTTGATGGTAAGCGATTACACTGATTGGGTTACCATAGTCTAAAGACGCCTACAACACCACGCCTCACCAACTCGTTGTCGATCCTATTCCTGAATCTATCCAGGGGTTTTGACTGCATTACTCATCATATGAACACATCACTACTTGAGATAATTATAATTTAGCTAGTTGAAATATACATCTTAATATATATATATATATTTCTTGTGTGCGTGTGTATGTCACTGAACTCCCCCTAGACTGCTGGACCGATTTTGATGAAATTTTTTGTGAGTTCAAGGGGATTCGAGGATGGTTTAGATTCACAATTTGGTCCACTGGAAAATGTTTATTTAACTAATTTTTCATTTATAGGTAGTTGTTAATTTTGGAATGTTTTACATTGGATCCGGTAGACTGCGCTACCATCGCAGCATCAAATATTAAATATTATTCTATTTTAATTTCAGTTTGTCCCGACAGTTGGTGCTGCGATCAAATTGAGAAAAATATTTGAAATTTTGTGTTATGGCAAATCAACGTTTGCGGGGTCAGCTAGTATACATATAAATACATATATGATCTATTAATACGTGTAGTCATTCAAAACACCGATTGTTTGCGGGTTCAATTCCCGCTCAGGATGTATATTTGTATTTGTACAAATATTTTTTTCGGTATCGATGTCTGTCTTTGTGGGTTCCCCCACCGTGCCTCGGAGAGCACGTTAAGCTACCGGTACCGGTTGTTATCATATACATCGGATTGTGATCGCCACTCATTTTATATACATACATATTTTTAACTGACTTCCAAACAGGAGGAGGTTCTCAATTCGACTGTATTTTTTTAATCGAAAGGTAGTGTGTGCTAATTGGTCCTATTTAAATTTATTTGAGATCTAACAACTACTTTTCGAGTTATATCTAATAATGCGTTTTTACTTGACGCTTTTTTTGTTGACCTACGTTGTATTATACCGCATAACTTTCTACTGGATGTACCGATTTTGATAATTCTTTTTTTGTTGGAAAGGGGATATCCCTAGTTTAGTACCATGATAACAAAACTAGGATCTGATGATGGGATCCGAGAGAAATCGAGGGAAACTCTCGAAAATTCGCAATAACTTTCTACTGGATGTACCGATTTTGATAATTCTTTTTTTGTTGGAAAGGGGATATCCGTAGTTTGGTACCATGATAAAGAAGCTAGGCACTGATGATGGGATCCCAGAGAAATCGAGGGAAACTCTCGAAAATCCGCAATAACTTTTTACTGGGTGTACCGATTTTTGATAATTTTTAATTTAATCAAAAGCTGATATTTATCATGTGGTCACATTTAAATTTTATCGAGATCTGATAAATACTTTTTGAGTAATCTTTGATAACGCGTAGTTACTTGACAATTTTTTCGTCGATCTACGTTGTATTACTCGTCGATGTAATTGAAGTCGGTTTTTTTTTTCGTTTGCGAGCAAACACAATTATTTTAAGTTGAATACATATTCCAAGCAATTTTCTCAAATTTTTTATTTATTTATTTTATTTATTTATTTAGTTTGTGACTCCCAGAGGAGTAAAAACGAATATTTTCTCGTTCCGTAAATTATTTACTAGCGTTAGAGTGATGTCGCCCACCCAACCCGCATTGGAGCAGCGCGGTGTATTAAGTTTTAATCCTTCTCCTACGTGGAGAAAGAGGCCTATGCCTAGCAGTGGGATATTATTAATAATTAATAATAATTAATTAACGCTTCACACTCAACGGATCCCACAGTAGGATTTTCTCCTGTGCCGGGGGTCCGGAAACACACAATACACAAACACAACGCCCAGACAACGACTAATATCTATATGATCGAAACGAATGTCTGTCGTGAGCAGAAATCGAATCTGCGATCGCTAGCGTAACAGGCAGTGCTATTATATAAACCGCTACGCCAAGGCGTCGTCTTTAAATATTTAAATATAAATTTTCCAAAATGACAGGTTACAAGCTGGATCGTACAACCACGATAACTTTACTGGTATTATTGTTCGTGCAAGGTATAATTAAATTTATAGTATAGACCGTGTTTTAAAAGATCAATAGCGGAGTTTCTCGCTGATTCTCTGAGGAATCTATATTCCGAATCGGTGGTAGTTGTAAATATAACTGTTGTGTGTTACGAATGTGCTACGAATGTGCTACGAATGTGCTACGAATGTGCTACGGATGTGCTACGGATGTGCTACGAATGTGCTACGAATGTGTCCGTAGAATTAAAATAGTGCATCAGATCAGCAAGTGAGATAGTGCGGCTGAGATTACTAAATCTAGCGAATGCTAAATCCTAGGACTTAAGCTCGGGAACATTTCCAATTCGTGGATATTTGGAAACGTATGGTATAAGATTATTTCTAAGTATATTGCATATGTCCTTCGCAACGAAAGTTTTGACTATTATTTATTTATTTATTTATATTTTATTGCACACTTACAATAAGAACATTAATGATTTTTAACAAAAAAAAAAACCGACTTCAAAAAGGAAACTAAAAAGTGAAAAATAAATTTACTTAGTACAAAGTAATTCGTATTTTGATTTAGTTAATCAGAAATGATTAAATAAATATTTTATAATTTTGAAGCGGCTGTTACCTATAATACAAGAATTAAATGCGTTAGGAGCAGACAAGTGTGTGTGAATGTTATAAGATATACACATATAATGCATCGTTACAACTTCTGCTACGTTGCTACGAGGCTACGTATCTAAAAAAAAGCACGGACGAAACCTCCTAATAGATGGCGCTGGGTGTAACTTGAATCGCGCTAACGTTATGTTATTTCAATATGATAAAGGTATCGCAGAATATAATTCGATATTGACGTCTGTTTGTTAGAAACAAGATCTTTCCTGCAAGGGATTTGACTAGCTAACAGTCCAGTCAAAGCCTATATTTGAACCATAATTGATATATACTTTCCTATTCATTAAGGGGCTACACTAACTCAGCTCGAATTCAGATTTCACCCGTTTTAAATACACATGAGAATTGAGAGCGCTTGGTTGTTCATCGCGCGAATTATATGTATTTTCTCCCCACAAACATTATCAATAGTTATTTTTAAAAAAACGCAACATATAAAATGTTCTTCATACTTATTTCAATTACCATGCTTAATCTCAAGTCCATAACTTCTATATTTACTGAGATATTAAGGTTTTAATACAAAAATAGAGGTAACTTTATGATATCGAGTTTTTGAAACATATGAAAGATAGTTTATGTCCTGAACTTTACCATACATAAATTTCAAACTTAAATATTCAGTAGTTTGGAAGATATCAGGACATCCTGCCGAGTGGAAAATAAGCAATTTGAGGTAGCATACACTCTTAATAATGGGTAATTGGGTACGATAATCGCACTACGATTGTTATTATGTTATAGTTATTCTAAGCAGACTTCAGAAAATCTTATCTCATGATCAGAATAACGTCTCTACTCTTTAGTGTAATGGTATGTTTAAGACACTGTCTGTGTTTACTAGAAACTGGGGATGAGATGTAACAACAAAAATACAACTTGTATTTTTACCCGATCACCCGAACGATAAAAAGCACGGCTTATTCCGAGCAACGTTCCATACGTTACGTAAAGAAATCGATTATTTTCTTCTCAATTTAACACGATTAATGATAAATCGATATTATTAACAAATAGTAATCGAATATTAAAATAATCGATCGGTTTTCAAAAATTTTGGCTGACCTTTTTTAACGTTTTTCGTGTACTACGGAAATATAAGTCCATTGATTAATAATCGATTGTCATATTTCGATAATCGATTATTATATTTTTTTTTAATTAATTTTAATAAAGTAGGTTAGGTCTGACGGCTACATCGGCTAATCTCTGAAACGGCTGGACCGATTTTGACGGGACTTTCACTGGCAGATAGCTGATGTACTAAGAAGTAATTTACGCTACTTTTATTTTAGAAATTTATTTATTTTTTAGCACTGCAAACTGAACAATCACTTTTTGTTAAATTACAGGCGGATGAAGTCGCGGGCACAGCTAGTTCAAAATATAATAAATATTTTGATGACTTTTTGGTACGGTGGTCATAGGTTCCAGTTGTTGCAGCTCTACACAAATATTCATAAGACCAAAGGGTATTTGTAGTATTCTTAGTTTTTTGGGTTTGTGTGTTTTCAGATATTTAAGATGGGATTATCATCTAACTTTTTTTATGTGAGTGATATATCCACAGGCTTATAATGTCCGTACTTTTAGCGCGAATTCATAGTATCTTATGTACGATTTTATCTTTGTGTTACCCACACATTGGGAATTCTAGACATTTTTGAATATCATATCAAAAATTGACCGCTCCAGCGGGGTTCGAACCCGCGTCTCCGACTGACCGTGTCGGTGCTCTAGCCAATTAAGCAAAAAAAAATCGTACATATTAAAAATAGCGTGGTATCGTCTCCTGTCAAAGATTTTCATTGTAATATGAAACTTTGTATAGTTACGGGTTTCTGTAAAGAACTCACTATAGACGGCGCCACGGTTCGCTTAAACCGAAAATAAAAATCATCATATCAAAAATTTCGACCCAGCGGGTACATCGTTCCATAGCTTCTAGTTCGAACCCCGCTAGAGCGGTCAATTTTTGATATGATATTCAAAAATGTTCATAGTCTCTTGACATCCAAAGACATCTTTAAATTTGTTCTTCATAGAGGCATAGGAAATCCCCCAGGAGCTCTGGTCACCTTACTTACCTCAGGAATACAACACTGTAGTAAGCAATATTATTTTCATTAAGAAACAATATGAAACTTGGTTTGATAAAATTCTCTGCATATTCCCATTCTATTACAGTAACGATTTCTAACACAATTGTATTCTTATTCTTTTAAAATGCTTTTATTTTCCCTGTATTCGTATTTTTATTTAATAACTAGCTGCGCCCGCGACTTCGTCCGCGTGGAATTAAACAAAACATTATTGTTCAGTTTGTAGTTATAAAATAAATTCTAAAATACAAGTGGCCTAAGTTACTTCTTACTACATTAGCTATCTGCCTGTGAAAGTCCCGTCAAAATCGGTCCAGCCGTTTCAGAGATTAGCCGGAACAAACAGACAGAAAAAAATGTAAAAAATGTTATTTTGGTATATGTAACGTGTAAACATCCATATGCATTTAGTAAAAAGCGGTTATTTTAATATTACAAACAAACACTCGAATTTCATTTATTTGTATAGATCTAGTGGGAATGTTGGGAGGTTTCTAAGCAGCCTATGTGACTCAAGACCTCGAGCTATCTACGTACCGAGTTTCAGTACAATCAATTAAGAACTTTTTGTATGAAAAAGTTAGACACACCCATCCTCGCAAACTTCGCATTTATATTATTATCGAGACTTTTAAATTTAAGTTTATTGTCATTTAAAGTTTTTAACAACATCCACGATGAGTGAAAGATATTGATATGATATCACTACATAGTATAAAACAAAGTCGCTTTCTCTGTCCCTATATCCCTATGTCCCTATGTATGCTTAAATCTTTAAAACTACCCAACGGATTTTGATGCGGTTTTTTTAATAGATAGAGTGATTAAAGAGGAAGGTTTATATGTATAATAATATCCATTAAATAGTGGAGAAATACTATTATTTTTGAGGTTTCTAATGTGACGTCGTAAATAATTAAATTTTTTCCGCTTACATTTGAAACACAGGCTGAACCCTACGAGATTTATCAAAATAATGTACTAAGTATTGTACACATTGAAAAGGTCTACAAAAAACTCCGCTATAGTATATGTCTATCCCTTATGGATATCCCACAATAACATTATTTTGTCATTTACTTTTTACGACGAATAATGGCTAATTTTCGAAGCGATTTTAACCAATTCAGCATTAATCCTTATCTAATTAAATACCTTAAATACATTGTTGGTTTAATATAGATCTATATGGCCCTTTACAGCATATGATTTAAATGAATATTTCCGAAGATATTACAGATTTACAAATTGCGGTACGTCGCGTTTGCGGCGATTTTGGCCGGCCGGGGCGGCGGGAGAGCGCGTCGGAGGCCGCGATTCTCGCTATAGCACTTTGAATTTAGCAGCGATCGCACGCGTTTATTATCGGAGCTCTCTAGCGAGGAAAATAACAATCACTACATAGTATAAAACAAAGTCGCTTTCTCTGTCCCTATGTATGTTTAAATCTTTAAAACTACGCAACGGATTTTGATGCGGTTTTTTTTAATAGATAGAGTGATTAAAGAGGAAGGTTTATATGTATAATACATGCGTAATATAATAGAGGAACATTGATAATTTTTGCAACCGTGAAAAGCCGGGGCGGGTCGCTAGTAATGAATAATATATTCAGTTCCTTCATCTACTAATAGATGGCGTTGTGCCGTCTGTTAAATCGCGCTGTCAAGATTATTTCACAAATGTACTTGAGAGACTTCTGATTATTTCATTACTTCGAGCTTAAAATTTGGTCGTAAAGTTTAATTACGAGTTTAAGTATGCGAGCTAAATAAATGTGTGGCTGTTTCATTTTCAACAAATGAGCTCTTAGCTGCCAAATGCCATTTGCCTATACTAATATTATGAAGAGGAAAGATTTGATTTTGATCGTTCGTTTGCATTGAATAGGCTCCGAAACTCCGGAACCGATTTGAAAAATAAAAAAAAAATAAAATTATTTTGAATTTTTTGTTAAATACCCGTACGAAGCAAGGCAGGATGCTAATACTACAAAAAATATTTTCAATATCATTTTTTTTACAATAGTTTGACTTCAGACCAGCAGTTCTAAAACTGTCTAGATTTGCTAGGATATACCGATACTGACAGTTTTTTGTTGTTACAAAAATATAATAATACGTGTTCGTTTCCGTTTCTGTTTGTTTTTTTTTTTTAATTTACAGTACGTACAGTACAGTAAGTACATTATTATCACATACACACATACATTACTACATATTGTCATATATATTGTCAAGCAGTCATAAAATAACATTATGAAGCACCCACCGGTAAGACATCTTGGTAACTCCTTGCAATATTAACAACTAAAGGCTAAAGTAAAACGGATAGTGACTGCTGTGTATAATGTTATGTGTATAATGCTGTGTATAATGTATGTATATGTGTATAATGCTGTGTATGTGTATAATGCTGTGTAATAGTGACTGCTGTGTGTGTATTGTCGTCAACTGTCTACATTAAGTAATAAAATAATTGTGTTTGCTCGCAAACGAAAAAAAAAACCGACTTCAATTACATCGACGAGTAATAATAATAATACTCTTTTATTTGCAACATCCACACAAATCAATATTACATTAATGGATATGTAAATGTAGCTAAACAATTAAATTATACAATGAGGATATCGCAAACCCGGTCTCAAGCTCGGCATATGCTGGCAGAGCTGTCAGCGCCGATCTTCCGCTTGAGCCGTCGGGTGACAACACGGTCGCACCAACACCACATACCATACAGAATCAGAATACAGAAAAAGAAGCATGAAAATTAAATGGATATAGTGAAGTATACATGGGACTAATATATTATACGGTAAAGTGAAATACTCTGGACATTGAAAGGAATTTCGTTCTTATTCCTATACATTAGAGTACATTTCAGCTTTGTTTACATTTGAGTTCTAAAGTAAGTAATAAAAATATTCTTTCAACATAAATAACGCTTGCTAGGTAAAATAAATAATAGGTTATCCATAATCCGTTTCACACAGGATGGGTACGGTGACATTTGATATGTTCCAATACACTCTCACTAATTTCAACAAATCGGATAAATATATGTTTTTAAAAATCACCAATTAGTTTCCAAAGCAAACAATAATACTTGATTAGATTGAAATTGTATTTAAATATGCGTTTTTACGTTTTAAACAAAATGAAAAAGGTACAGAATAACCGACAGGTACTAATAACCTAAAATTACAGGCATGAAACGAAACGTTCAATGATAGGGATTGACACGTAGTAATCGGCTAAAAATAAATAGTCGTAACGGCCATCTTGTAAATCGCGTCAACTCACTGACTCGAGATATCTCAATCAGGACAAAGCAATTTATAGTCGTGGGTCGTAACGTCTTTTATGCGTAATCGGTTATACGTAGTTTCGTGGATACGCGTAACTAGTTTCGAAACTGCTTATTTTTCGAAACTAGTTATTTTTGTATACAGTATCAGTACGGGACGGCGACGTTTTATTACTTTTGTTTGTATTATGGTTATGAAGTAGTTATATATTATAACTTGTAACATATACGAATGCCGTTACGTACGTTAATATTGATGGATAGTATAATTAAATTAACTTCCCTTCATATTTTATCCAGGCTTACGACTGGCTGCAAAACATATTATTTAAATTACTTTTTGATTTTTGTATATACATAATAATCGATGCAGGCGTATTAATACAACGTAGATCAATACAACGTAGATCGACGAAAAAATAGTCAAGTAACTACGCGTTATCAAAGATTACTCAAAAAATAGTTATCAGATCTCGATAAAATTTATATGTGACCACATGATAAACATCAGCTTTCGATTAAATCAAAAATTATCAAAATCGGTATACCCAGTAAAAAGTTATTGCGGATTTTCGAGAGTTTCCCTCGATTTCTCTGGGATTCTATCATCAGATCCTGGTTTCCTTATCATGGTACTAAACTAGGGATAGCTTCTTTCCAACGAAAAAAGAATTATCAAAATCGGTACATCTAGTAGAAAGTTATGCGGTATAATACAACGTAGGTCGACGAAAAAAGCGTCAAGTAAAAACGCATTATTAGATATGACTCGAAAAGTAGTTGTTAGATCCCAAATAAATTTAAATGGGACCAATTGGCACACCACCTTTCGATTAAAACAAAATTTGTCGAAATCGATCCACCCGGTCAAAAGTTCTGATGTAACATACATAAAAAAAAAAACAGTCGAATTGAGAACCTCCTCCTTTTTTGGAAGTCGGTTAAAAAATAGAATGAGTTTAAGAAAGACAGATAGCGTGTTTAAGTGTCGATCACCTACCAGCCTACCATCGTGGTGACTATGGGCAAAACACACGAGTTCACGCCATATTTGGCTCGAACTTGTGGAGGCCTATATTCAGCAGTGGACTACAATGGGCGGAAGTGATGATGTGATGATGCGCGCTCAAGACCACACGGCAGAAGTAAAAACTTTATTAGCAATTGCAGTCAAGCAATAACGCAATAAGTCCCGAGTTCACCCGATCGAGTCTTTCACCGTTCAGCAGCGAAGAGCTGTCTGTATCTGTCTCGCTCGGGTATACTCGGCGGTCACGAGTTCACCCCCGAGTTTTAGTTATGTTAAGCGCAAATTAATGGTTGTGAAAGGTTGTGGGGTAAATAAAATCAAAGCTGACTGTATCTTTCTCGCTCGAGTACACTCCGGGTCCTGGGTCCAGGTTCACCCGATCTAGCCTTTCACCTCAGAGCGTGACGGATCACATGATATTGCATCTTCTAAGTTGTGTCCGAAATGTAACAGTCAACATTATTTAAGTAACTGTTCACAGTTTCTTGCATTGAGCAATGAAGAAAGATTAGGATTATTACCTAAGTTTCCTTATTGCCCTGTAAAAAGAATATATATATATATATGTCAACACTAGCGCTCTCATACGCAATTAGAAAGGAATTTATAAACAACAGATGCAACGATCGCGCCACCTAGCACATCGTTCGATAGTCATCTACCCTCATTTATTATATTACTCGAGTTATTCTGACGTGTACGAAACGACCGGTGCAACCGCCGCTAAGGCAGTCTTGGCTCTGGCTTGGCACGATACACTTGTTGTATCCTGCTAGTAGCTTAACCTAGACTCGTTCAATAATTAATTTGTGCAAACGAATTAATTGTTATCTATTACGATTAATTTGGCTAGGCGAGGCGTATAACTCGAGCAGTGAAGGTGAGCGTTGATACGTATTTCAAAGGGGGCCTCCTTAAACCTACACCTGGGTCGCAAGTCCTAGGCACTGCTCTGAGTTACTCCCTCCGCCACACAATAGACTCGATCGTAACTCCGAAAAGTATGCACGCATACACGCGTTCGGTGTACGTAATAATTTTGTTATAATCATTTTAAGTACTACCTACATAATATTGTAAAGAGTGCGAGTAGAACCTACGCCCGCGCCCTGAAAATATAGAAAAGGAGCTTCCAAGAGTCGAAAGACTTCATATATATTTTAAAAGTATGTTCGGGGATAACTTCGTTGTTTATGAACCGATTTTGATAATTATTTTTTTGTTGGAAAGGAGATATCCTAAGTGTGATACCATGATAAGAAAACCAGGATCTGATGATGGGATCTAAGAGAAATCGAGGGAAACCTTCGAATATCAGCATAACTTTTTACTGGGTGTACCAATTTTGATGATTTTTAATTTAATCGAAAGCCGATGTTTATCATCTGGTAATATTTAAATTTCATCGAGATCTGATTATAACTTTTGGAGTAATCTTTGATAATGCCTATTTATTTGACTGTTTTCTCCTCTACCTACGATGTCGATACTTGTCGATGAAATTGAAGTCGGTTTTTTTTTCATTTGCCAGCAAACACAATTATTATTAGTAATAATAGAATGACAGTAATAATAGCACAATTGCGATCCAAATACTTACCAGAATTGTTTTTTGGATTCACCAGGAGCTCTGGTCACCTTACTAACTACATGAACACATACATATCTCTTCGATTTGTATCGACAAGAAACATTTTAATTTCATACAACTCCTAAAGAGTAGTGACAAGTAAAAATTACTCCTTTAATCTCAGCGTAAGTTGAGCCCATAGCTATAAAGTGAAATACTGCACTGCAATATTTTTACAGAATTCCTAGCAAACTCAACTCGTAAAGTATTTTTAAATTTCATCTTACAATATTATACATACGAGTGATCGCCCAGAGGTCGAAATTCGACTACAATAAGCAATTGAAATTAAAAAAAACAAAAAAAAAAATTAAAATAAAGAACCTTTTTGTACATTTGTCAATTTGACTGCAGACTTTGACAATCAATAAAATAGTTTAATATGCGTGTGTGTGTAAAATACGTGGTAGTAAGTGTGTAATCTCTTTTGTATTGATTTAATATATTTTCATAGATGATTAAAAAATATATATGCATTCTGCTTTCCTTCTCTATATGAACTATCACTTCACTTCAGCCTAATATAGTCCACTGCTGGACATAAACCTTCACAAGTTCGCGCCAAAAATGGAGTGAACTCATGTGTTTGTCCATAGTCACCACACTGGCCAGGCGGGTTGGTGACCGCAGGTCTGGATTTATCGCACCGAAGACGCTGCCCATCTTCGGCCTGTGTATTTCGAATCCAGCAGTTAGATGATTATCCCGCCATCGGTCGGCTTTTTGAGTTCCAAGGTGTAGTGGAACTATGTTATCTTTTTTACTTGTCACTTTTTTTCGTCTACCCACGTTGTATTACTTGACGATATAATTGAAGTCGGTTTTTTTTTTTCGTTTGCCAGCAAACACAATTATGTATTATTAAAACCGTCGTTTGGGTATTTACATGTTCAACGTGATTCTTTAAATTGGCATTACTTTTTATTTATGAACCGATTGACATGAAACAAACATTAAATGTTAAGTGACGCATACCACAATATATTAGTGAAAATTACATCTAAATCGAATAAGCCGATTCTGAGATTAGCGTGCACAAACATATTAACATTCACATTTTTATTATATGTATCGATTGTCTCCCTTTCAGAACAAAAGCAATATAAACGTCATTTAGTAAAATTATTGGGGATTTCGACAAAGGGCAACCCTTATCATCGAGTCATTGTATATAATTCCTATTTAAATATATTAGTAATTTATTGGCAATGGGCAAAAGGGGTTGGATCCAAAGTTCATTGTTAAGCAGTTTGGCGGATTAACCAATAACTATTTGATAATAATGATACTTATAGAAATCAAGATAAGTGTGTTTGTTCGCAAACGAAAAAAAAAACCGACTTCAATAACATCGACAAGTAATACAACGTAGGTAGACGAACAAAAGTGTCAAGTAAATACGCGTTACCAAAAAGTATAAGCTAATGTGATGACACATATTTATTTATTGTGTATTTGCTGTGCCCTCGACTCACTCACGGTTATATTTTGAGTTCCAATTTATTAATATACCTTTTTTATATTGCAAATGTGGCAAATAAACGTCTGATGGTTACCATAGCTTGGAGACGTCTGCGATACCAGAGGCATCGCAAGCGCGTTACTGACCCTACGCTTCAGCCTCTAATATCCCACTGCTGGGCATAGGCCTCTTTCCCCATATAGGACAAGGATCAGAGCTTCGGAATCTATCGGGGATATATCCACCACACTGCTTCAATGCGCTATGGCGGATATATTACCTACTATGAGTAACGATCGCTATCAGATGTGCATGATAACAACCGGGACTGACGGCTTAACGTGCTCTCCGAGTCACGGTGGGGAGACTCACAAGAACTGCACAAACACCCAGACCACGTCAAACATCTGTATGGCCAATACAAGTGTTTGTAATGTGCGGGGATTGAACCCGCAACCGCCAGCGCAACCGTCAGTGCAGGCCTATTATGCAAAAGGTTTACTTCAGTCATGTGGTCTAAGGCACATTCCTTTTTTTTCATTATTGAACAAAATCTTAAAGTATCTACAAGGTAACATCTGGTTACTAAAATTCTTACTAAAAGGGTTTTGATGTTTCATAAATCAAACTTTGACGGTTATTAATTATGACCGGATTACGTTCTGACCGGATGTACCCGGACACTAGGCGTAATGGAAGACTAAATTGATCGGTTTGACAGCTCCCGGATTATCAGGGTGACTTGTAATAATACATTATCTAGGTCATAGGTTTTCAAAGTTTGAATTCTGAAGCTATGGTTGGCTGACATATTTTTTACTATGAGTAATGATCGATATTAGGTATCTATGATATCCGTGACCGATAGCTTAACGTGCTCTCCGAGGCACGGTGGGGAGGCCCACAAGGACAGACAATCAGACCGGATATAATTGTTTTAAAGTTTAAATCTATAACTGATCTACCCCCCCTTCTCCTCATATTAACCTGTAGCGTTATAAGTAGTACGAGCCACCATAACGTAAGAGGTCGCGGTTTTGTGTTTGCACTTATGGGTGTCCCTATAACACCATAAACCCTGGTTTTTATCATAGTTACATGATAGCATACGTTATAATTAATTGTAAAAATATGCAATTACCAATATGAGATTTACCGATGTTGATAAACAATGAAATTAAATAACTTGAACTGATTAATTTTAATTAATTAGTTAGTATAAATTGTTTAATGTTAGTGAAAGTTATAAAGGAAAAGTTTTTTTTTTTATTCTTTTTAGCGCTATTATAATATTTTCTTAAAGTTTTTTTACGTTTAATATGTTTTGAAGTCGGCTATAAAAAGTCAATTTTTTATTAAATAATTTTTGTAGAACAAAACAGTTAAAAAGTTAAAAACAGACAGCCCTAGAACTTAATTTAATGCTTAGTACAGATAATAACAAAACTCATTAGTCAATTAAGGAAATCCGCTATGTTTTTTTCTGGTGGCGCCAACATGTCTTCAATTAAAAAAAATACAATTTTTTTTCTCAAAACAATTTATTAATAATAACTTTATCACACATAAAATAAAGTTTAAAATCCGCTGCAGTAGATCTCTTGCGACACAATAAATGAGCTCCTTTTATTACTTATTCTATTTCTAACTATCTATATTTGAATTTAAGTTTTATAGCTACACAATAAGGTCGAGAGTCTCTTGTATCAGAGATATAACCTTTCGTGTATGGAACATTGTTCGTGTCAAATGTTTGATACAACGAAAAATTAACTTTGTCATGTTGAGAAAAAAATTCAAACTTCGAATATTATCTTTGACAGGATACATTTTATGCGGATGTTCTTAATATTACGTATTCTAAATTCAACTACACGTATTAAAACATAAGGTTCAAATTTGTGTGAAAGGAATCAGAGTTGTAATACGCATGCGCCTATCTTCAGTTGCTGGGCTTTGAGCTGGCAGCCTCAGTCGGGCAAGGACTGCCTTCTGAAGCGGTCGCGCGCAGTCTAAATAACCGCGTCAACCACCTGTTTCACGCATAACAAAAGTAAACAAAATTAATTTTTTTTTACCGAACAAAATCACACAGTTGACAAAAACACTTGTAATTTAAAACTTTTGTCCAGACGCAAACGTTTCACACAGAAATATAGAAGGTAAAATTTTTTGCTTTTACTATTTAAAAGATGGCGTTAAGGATATTTTGAACCATGCATAGTATCGATGGTAGTTTTCTATTGATTTTCAGAATTATATATTATATATACATAAAATATACAAACACGATTGTCCTTACACGATCACAGACAGTATAAACTATTACAAAGGCTTCTTTGAAAAGGTTTTATATTTTTCTGGAATATTCGAGAAAATTTTAAATTTTTTTTTACTTTAAAAAGATATCTTACAGTAATTAAAGTACGTAATATTGTTTTACAATTTAACAACGTGATAATAAAATTCCTCATGCTTTTACGATTTCCAATAAATACCTTAATGTTATTTGATACTAGCTGTGCCCGCGACTTCGTTCGAGTGGGATCAAACAAAAAAAAATTGTTCAGTTTGTAGTTATAAAATTTTTTTAAAATAAAAGTTATTTAAGTCACTCCTTATTACATCAGCTATCTCCCAGTGAAAGCCCCGTCAAAATCGGTCCAGCCGTTTCAGAGACTACTCGGAACAAACAAACAGACAGACGATCAAAAATCGTAAAAACTATTATTTGGGTATATGTACCGTGTATACATTCATGTGCATTTAGTAAAAGGCGAATATTATAAACAGACAGACACTCGAATTTTTTGGAACGAAGCTCCTTACGGCAGGCTTGACATTTGGCTGGGCGACCGAACTGAAAAAAATGTGATACTAAAACCGTAAGAAAAATATATAACGGAAGTGACGTAATATCAGTCACACGACTGTATAATATGACTTTTGTAAAACTAAAATATAACCAGTAAACTTTTTGTTTAAATTATTTATGTAATTTTATACTGTCGACAAAAACAAATAAAGACATATGTTTTTTTATTTCACTTAATAGTTTGAATTATTATTATTATTATTTTGTTTGATTTATTTTATTTTACGGTATTTGTTATTTTCTAAAAAACTTAATTTCCTAAATACTTTTATGTACTTAATTAAAAACAAATCAACAAAAAAAAAAATTAAAAAAAAATCAAGGACTAGAAAATATATATAAAATTCAACATTTTTTTTCAAATAGTGTTGCTTCTATACTATCCGAAGGAACTTCGTTCCTACCTGGTGTCCCATGACACCACATAATCTTTTTAATTTTTTAGTATTATTATATGTATAGGTTATTTACTTCAAAATTAAAATAACAAAATGTGTGGGTTCTGTAGCGCTGTTTTTCATACAGAACATATGACTGAGCTAATAAGGATTGAGTGATATGACGGGATTTAAAAGTAATTAAGGTTTTATTGGTGATTCTTAGCAGAATCTACATTCCATATCAGCGGCATCTTTACTTAAACTATAATTAATTTAATTAATTTATTTATTAATCCTTTATATATATTGACTAGCCCGTTGGCGCAGTTTGTAGTGACCCTGCTTTCTGCTCCGAGGGTAGTGGGTTCGATTCCCGCCCCGAGTCTGGGTGTAATATAAATATTTATTTATAAATTTATATATCTATTATTTATACTTATAAATTTTTATCGGAAAAAATGTAACTATATACCAGTCGGCTGTTACCTATAACACAAGCATTAAGTTGTTTATTTTAGGAACAGACGACCGTGTGTGTTATGTAGATATTTATTTGCTTATTTATTTATTTATATTTGTAAATTATTTTAAGTAAAGACTTTGTTGGTTTTGTTCAATTTTAAATTGATTTTTAAATAATAATAAAAAAACCGACAAAGTGAGAGTCGGGTTCGCGCACCGAGGGTTCCGTACAAAACTATTAAAAATTTATGCTTTTCGCAATTTTTCCTTTATCTGTGCTATAAGATGTTGCTTCGTACTAAATTTCAAGATTCTGAGTTCAGGGGAAGTTACCCTGTAAGTTTTTATTCCCTTGCGAGTGTCGAAAATTTGCAGCATAAGCGGCTGTATCTTTTGATTGAGTTTGCTTAGAAGTTTTGATTTTTTCACAGCTCCAAGGGACAGTAAATTTGAGTATTTGAGATAAATTTCAGCCTGATACCTTCACGCGTTCCTGAAAAAAAGGGTCTTGATGGACAAAGTGATCCAATAAGGATTTCGTTTTTTCTTTAGTCTTTTCCTTTTTAGTGATCCAATAAGGATTTCGTTTTTTCCTTTAAGGTATGGAACCCTAAAAACGAATGTGATTTAGACCACACGACTGAAGTAAAACTTTTTTAGCTCCATCTAACTTATATCTCCCTCTCAACTATCGCCTCGCCCAATCACTCTTTTCGTAACGCTCTCGTCACGTATTCACCAGATTACTCCCCAAGTCAAGCGAATATCATAAAAACAGTGGAATTTCTTGCCGATTCTTCTCTGCTTCTTCATTCCAAATCTGTGGTAGTTCACTTTTACTGTAGTAAATTTATCAAAAACTAATATAATTTTAATTTGTAAAATAAAGATTCAAAATCCCTTTTTTAAGCCTCCTTGAATAAAGTTTTTGTTGATGGTTTAAAAATGTCAAAAAGCGAACTTAGACAAAGGGATAATTTGCGACTTATTAATTGAAAAAGCGCTTATGATTAGAAATGTTTATGACCTATATTCATAGTATTTAGGATTCAACAGATTACCAGTTAAAGTTCGGATGCACTATTCTAATGCTACGGACATTCTCGTAGCACACTCGTAGCACATTCGTAGCAGATACGTAGTACACTACTATGGATAATGTAACATTTAAAATTTGTTTTATGAGTGCTTTAGTGGCTATTATTTGTAACTGACTTCACGAAAAGGAGGTTCTCAATTCGATTATATTTTTTACGTTACGTTGTTTAAACTTTTGACTGGGTGGACCGATTATGATGATTTTTTTTAAACGAAATTGATTTTTAGAAGAAAAACTATACTTCTAAATAATATCAGTGTTAGTCAGTCAGTCAGTTCAGCCTATCGCAATCCACTGCTGGACATAGGCTTTTCAAGGTTCGTGCCAGACATTCCGGTTTTCCACAAATCTCTTTCAGCTTTATATATTCGATCTACGTAAGATTGCCGGTGTTAAGGGTAGCAAAAAAATATTATTATTATAATCTATACCAAGGATCTCAAAGATACGGCCCACGATCGCAATGTATCACAGAAATAAGAATACATTATATACTATACTAGCGACCCGCCTCGGCTTCGCACAGGTGCAATGCCGATACTAATATATAATATAAAATAAATATTTGCAATGTAAGCGAAAAAAATGTGTTTATTTACGACACATTAAAAACCTCTGAAACTATCAGTGTTCCTCTACCATATTATACATATAAACCATCCTCTGCAATCATTATATTTACTAAAGAAAACCGCATCAAAATCCGTTACGTAGTTTCAAAGATCAAAGCATATAGACGGAGGGAAGCTTATGATAATTCAGTACATTTTTTTTATTTGAATCTGGTCTGACTAAACATTCTAAATTTAATACATGGCCCTCTGTAAAATTGAGTTTGACACCCATTTTTTTTTTTTTTTTTTTTTTTAACCCAGAAGAAGTCCCTAACGGATGCCTACAGCCCGGGGGAGCTGGAGGGTATGTCCGAGTCGCACGGACTAAAACCTCTGGGGTGTTCCTTCGACACGCCTGGACGGAATCACAGGGACACAGTTGCACTTCCGCGATACAAGTTTGACACCCCTGATCTATAGTTTAAAACCCGAAAAAATTGTTTTTTTTTTTTTTGAACGCGAAAGGATCTACTTACTGGGTCGAATTGAAACATTTTTTTTTGTTGGATAACACATATACTGAAAATAAAATTTTTAGTCCTTGAATTAACGTTTAAAAATAATAAGAAGTTATTTTTAAAATACATATTTCGTAAAATATTGATTTCGCGTCAAAACTCCGGAAAAAGGAAGTCGTCGAGTTCAAGCGCTCTTAAAAAAATTTAAGACATTGAGGTGAAATAGGTTTGAAGCGTTTGTAACCATTTTAACCGACTCCCAAAAAAGAGGAGGCTCTCAATTCGACTGTTTTTTTGTTTTCTAATGTTTACGCGAATTTCACTCGTTATAATAGACTGTTCCCCGTGACCATGGTTGCTGTAATCATTCATCATTCATTCATTACAGCCTATACAGTCCACTGCTGGACATAGGCCTCCACAAGTTTACGCCAAAAATAACGTGAACTCATGTGTCTTGCCCATAGTCACCACGCTGGGCAGGCGGGTTGGTGACCGCAGGTCTGGCTTTGTCGCACCGAAGACGCTGCTGCCCGTCTTCGGCCTGTGTATTTCAAAGCCAGCAGTTGGATGGTTATCCCGCCACCGGTTGGCTTTTTAAGTTCCAAGGTGTAGCGGAACTGTGTTATCCCTTAGTCGCCTCTTACGACACCCACGGGAAGAGAGGGGGTGGCTATATTCTTTAGTACCGTAGCCACACAGTACGGTTGCTGTAAAGTACCCGAAAATTCGGATATCTAAAAAACTTAATAAACTTCGATAAAATCCGAAAAAGTTGTTTCATTATAATGTATTTTTTTTGTTGTTGTATGGTTACCTCAGAACTTTTGACTGGGTGGATCAATTTCGATGATTTTTGCTATCGAAAGTTGGTGCGCGCCATTTAAATTTGATTAAGATCTAATAACTATTTTTTGAGTAATCTTTGATAACGCGTATTTACTACCTCAGTTTTTGTAGTTACCTCAGTTTAACTGAAGTAGGGCAGAGAATATGGAGCAGCCCGACTGGGGTAGTACCTCGACCTTACAGAAGACCACAGCTAAAAGATACTGTGTTCAAGCAGTGCTGTATTCCTGTGGTGAGTAAGGTGAACAGAGCTCCTTGGGGAGATTGGGGATAGGATCGGGAAAACGCTTGCAATACGTCGATGTCTATAAGCTACGTAATCGCTTACAATCAGGTGAGCCGTACGCTTGTTTGCCGACATAGTCGTATTAAGAAAAAATTAAAAAATCTCTAATACATTATATAAAAGACAAAGCAAAGCTGACACGGGTCGGTTTCGATACAAAGTTATTAAAGTTATAAGAAACAAAACCATTCTATCCACTTTTATTTCTCAAGCATACTTCTTAAACAACGCATTCTTTTTTTTATTTCTTATCATTACAGCCTATACAGTCCACTGCTGGACATAGGCCTCCACAAGTTTACGCCAAAAATAACGTGAACTCATGTGTCCTGCCCATAGTCACCACGCTGGGCAGGCGGGTTGGTGACCGCAGTACTGGCTTTGTCGCACCGAAGACGCTGCTGCCCGTCTCCGGCCTGTTGTATTTCAAAGCCAGCAGTTGGATGGTTATCCCGCCATCGGTCGGCTTCTTAAGTTCCAAGGTGGTTGTGGAACCTTGTTATCCCTTAGTCGCCTCTTACGACACCCACGGGAAGAGAGGGGGTGGCTAAATTCTTTAGTGCCGTAGCCACACAGCACTTTTATTTCTTATATCTTTTTAATATTTCACTCTGCATACAAAATGTATTGTTAATCAAAGAACAAATAATTCAAAGTTAAAAGTAAAAATTCCTAATCAAGAATTACCTCAGTATTCTTCAAAAACACTTCGGATGTTTTGTTTGCAATTCAATATATTATGATAAAATAGACATGACATCATATATATTAATACGCTAAGGTTTTTATTTATTTATAAATTAATATCACGGGCTCAGAATGCCCATGCCTTTTGTTAAATAGACATGCATTACATACCACAAGCGATTTTTCATTACAACTACAAATCGACAGTCCTGTGACTGCCTAGTAAAACTAGGACGTGGTCCGACGCTGACGGTTTCTTTTGTTTGTCCCTTATAAGTACTCTTGGATCACTCATAATTCAATCGTTCATAATTTCTGAACATTTTATTAATTTTTTTATCTATGTCTATAAGATGTTTGACTCCCTTTTTAAAAAAAAAGCCTCACTTTTATTCCATATAAATTATATATCATTTTATAGATAATAGCTTGATCTACCGGCGACAACAACTAAAAATAATTGTTATTGCTTTATTATTGTAAATTAATTAATTATATAATTGTATATTTGACGGCTTTAATTTTGAAACAATGTCAACATGATTGACGATCGGTATTTTTTTTTTCGATTTCAAATCAACTCACGTATAAATACTTTTTTTGTAATTGTGTACGGTGATAATTACTACAAATATTTAATGCGAATTATTCGCACGGGTATAGTTAGTATACATTAAGGCAATAAAAACGCCCATTATCATTAAAAATCTCTCTTATTAATATTTTTTCTGTCACACTACTAGTCACTACAGCTTAATACAGTCCACTGCAGGACGTAGGCCTCCACAAGTTCGCGGTAAACATGGCGTGAATTCATGTCCACAACGAGTAGTGGACATACAAATCTCAAGGGGTATATAGCAAGTAGAGGCGCTAGAGACAAGTCTAGAGTGCAACGTACGCTAACATTGCAAGATAGTGCTTTGAAAACATTAGCTTTTTAACCGACTTTAAAAAAGGAGAACGTATGTTCGGGGATATCTTCGTTGTTTATGAATCAATTTTGATAATTTTCTTTTTTTTTGGAAAGGAGATATCCTAAGCGTGATACCATGATAAGGAAACTGAGATCTGATGATGGAATCCCAGAGGAATCGAGAGAAACCTTCTACATATCGTAGTGACGACTAGTGCGTTTGTTAATTTTTTTCGTCTACTTACGTTGTATTAGTTGTTGATGTAATTGAAGTCGGTTTTTTTCGTTTGCTAGCATTCTTTGACTTTTTGTGGATTTTTTTTTTAAATAATATGATTTCATTTTGTAAATGTAAAATATCTCAAGAACAAGATTTTATTATATAACAACTGGAAACAAAAAGTAAAACAGCTAGCAGAGCTTTCAACTCATTTGATCCACAGTGACTGACGGGGTCGCAGCCGCCGACAATCAATTTATCATATGATGCAGATACCAACAAAAGAAATTAATGTATAAAGAGAGGTTGAGATCTGACAAGTAATTTTCGAATTATATCTAATAATGCCTATTTTTTAGAGAATTTTTTCATCATCCTACGTTGGCGTTGTGTTATACCGAATAAGTTTTCACTGAGTATGCCGATTTTGATGATTTTTAGCTTAATCAAAATCTGATAGTTGTCTTGTATAAAACATGATGTTAAAATTACAATAATTTTTTAGTAAATAAATCAAAAAATATAAATGTATATTAGTCGGATGACAAAAGATCCACAATTGTTAGTAAAGGTAAAAAGAAAAAGCTTAAGTGTTTGTAATCAATAAATAAAAGTGACTTCGTAATGTCACACATAGCTCAATATACGTCTAACTTAAAATCGTTACTTTTAAGCGGTCATGTCAATTGGATTGGGAATCGCGGTTCAGAACATCACACGAGCTCCGCAGTAAAATATTGTAGTTGGACAGATTTCGTGTTAGAAGCGAAAAACTTTGTCGCAATTCTGAAATCTACAATTTTAACGCTTCAGTTAAAATATAAAAAAATTCTCATTATCATGGAGCAACTTTTTAGGATTTCATTGCGGGGTATTAAGTTTTTTAGATGCCCGACGTTTCGGATACTTTACAGAAACCATGGTTGCTCCCGTGATCACGGAGTGAAATTAGAAAAACATTAGAAAATAATATATTTATATATTTATACTTATTTAACTGATTTGAAAAAGAGATTTTATATTCGACTGTATATTTATATGTATTATATCAGAATATTTAGCTGGGTGTGCCATTTTCCAAGTGAAAACTTAGTAAGTTAGGCTGATCCGTCACGCTCTAAGGTGAAAGGCCCGATCGGGTTAACTCGGGACCGCCGAGTGTACCCGAGCGAGAAAGATAATGTCAGCTGCTCTTCGCTGTTATGTCGCTGTGTTTAGTATACAATTAAGTTTTAACTTCTGCCATGCGGTCTTAAGCACACACTCTATTTTTTTTGTAATTGTTTTTATAGTCTGTGGTTCTATTTAGATTTGGGCAAAACTTGACGAGTTTAACTGACTTCGACTACGATAGTGATAATTTCATCTTTCTTATCAATGTAATTAAAGTCGGTTTCTTTTGTTTGGTAATAATTAAGTACCTGGGTGACCGAGCTTAGTTCGGTATTTTTAGTAAATCTTGTTATATGGAAATCATATTTAAATATGAATTGCATATCGATAAAATATGAATAATATTTTCCGATTTTACCGACGTAATAATAAAAAATATGAATTGGCTTTTTTTTATGTCACTAGGTCGGCAAACAAGCGTACGGCACACCTGATGGTAAGCGATTACCGTAGCTTATAGACGCCTGCAACACCAGAAGCATCGCAAGCGCGTTGCCGACCCAATCCCCGACCCCCCCAGGAACTCTGGTCACCTTACTCACCAAGAGGAACACAATACTGCTTGAAAACAGTATTATTTAGCTGTGATCTTCTGTAAGGTCGAGGTACTACCCCAGTCGGGCTGCTCCATATAAGAATAGGCTATTTAAATAATAAAATCATGAGTGCTATTAGAAAAAAAAAAGAAAAATAATCGATCTGAACTCGTCTGAACTGACTTGACACGTGGTCTTCTCGGTCGATCCCGACCAGCTGATTTCCCACCTGAGCTATAACAAACTTTATTGACAGTTGCGAAATTAGCCTTCGTATTTTAACGATATTGTAGCCATTTTTTTCATTGCCTAAAAACAGGGATAAAACGACATTTTCTAATAAAAATAATTTTTAACAAAAAAAAAACCGACTTCAAACTGGAAACTAAAAAGTGAAAAATAAATTTACTTAGTACAAAGTAATTCGTATTTTGATTTAGTTAATCAGAAATGATTAAATAAATATTTTATAATATTGAAGTCGGTGCCAAGTAAAACAATAACTACTCTAGTATCTACTCATAAGCTGTATTCAGTTTTCTTTCATAATTTGTTTCATTGACTATTAGGTTGAATACTGTTATTATTCTGTTATTGTTTTGACATATCTAATAATATTTTTTGTACTTGTTTGTTGTGTGTGTGTTGTTTGTATCTGTTATTGTAGCCAGGTTGTATTTTTATTGTATTTACTTGGCACCAACTTCAAAATTATAAAATATTTATTTAATCATTTCTGATTAACTAAATCAAAATACGAATTACTTTGTACTAAGTAAATTTATTTTTCACTTTTTAGTTTCCAGTTTGAAGTCGGTTTTTTTTTTGTTAAAAATTATTTTATTTTACAATTTTTAGTGATGGGTAGACCTAACAAGGATGCTTTTTCTCTTGTGTCGGGGGACCGGAAACATACACAATACACAAGCACAAACACCCAGACAATGCCAAACATCTATATGGCCAATACAAATATCTGTCGTGCGCGGAGATTGAACCCACTAACGCCAGCGCAACAGCCGGTGCTGTGACCGCTGCGCTAACGCGTCGACATACTATGAGTAAAGTTCGCTATCAGGTGTACGTAAAAATAACCGGGACTGACAGCCTAGCGTGTTCTCTGAGGCTAGGTTGGGAGAACCACAAGGATTAACAACTAGACCGAAAATAAATATTTGTATAAACATAAATATCCACTCCGAGCGGGAATAGAACCCGCGACCGTCGGTTTTTAGGCGCCGCCGACACGGCACATGCACCATTATATCAAAGCGGTCGTCAAACAGCAAAAGGTAACTGCTGTAAATTGTTGAGAAATTCCCTCGAGTGTTTATGGGCTCCATCATCAAACCTGGTCCTGCGACACAGATGATCACACAGCAGGTAATTGCTATAAATCGTTGAAAAGTTCCCTCGACTATCTTTCGTCTCCATCATCAGACTGAAATGGCACTTATAACTCATACATATGCAAAGTTCTCATCAATAGAAACGAATTAAGTTCAAACAGCAGGTAATTGCTATAAGTCGTTGAAGAGTTCCCTCGACTATCTTTCGTCTCCATCATCAGACTGAAATGGTACTTATAACTCATATATATGCAAAGTTCTCATCAATAGAAACGAATTAAGTTCAAACAGCAGGTAATTGATATAAATCGTTAAAGAGTTCCCTCGACTATCTTTTGTCTCCATCATCAGACTATAATGGCACTTATAACTCATACAGGTGCAAAGTTCTCATCAATAGAAACAAATTAAGTCCAAAAAGCAGGTAATTGCTATAGATTGTTGAAGAGTTCCCTCGACTATCTTTCTTCTCCATCATCAGATCGACTCCAGACCTTTATTAAATAGTAGTGCTTTATAGTACTTAATGAAAACATGATTAAATTTACTAGTCACCCTTACGATTTTTGAAAGTTTCCCTCGATTTCTCTGGGATCCCATCATCAGATCCTAGTTTCCTTATCATGGTACCAAACTATGAATATCTCCTTTCCAACAAAAAAAGAATTATCAAAATCGGTTCATAAACGAAGAAGTTATCTCCGAACATACATAAAAAAAAAAAAAAAATATATACGGTCGAATTGAGTAACCTTCTCCTTTTTTTGAAGTCGGTTAAAAAAAAATAGGTAAAAAAACTTTTTAAGTTAAACGGTTTTATGTTAAACATACATTGCAATGTTTAAGATAAATGTACTAAAAACCAAAAAATAATAAAATAGATACAGTCGTGGGAATTATAAACATATGCATAGACTAGACTAAAATGTAACCGTGGGGCACGTCAATTGTCTACAATCGTTGATTAAAATGTTTGTTTTGTAATGTTACACTATAATTAGGCAGTTGTTCAACCGACAACGATGGACGTGTGATAAGTAGGGCTAGAATGTGGAAACAAGCTAGCAAGCTCGATTATAAGCGAGTTTTAGGGTTTCATAGTGGTGAGCGAGTAGTACTTTTATCATATGTTTTGTCGATTAAAGACAAACTACGAGCAGTGAAACGATTCCTCGCCAGCCAGCAGTGTAAATGTCCAACGATTAACTAGTTGAAACATCTCTTTTATTGACATGGAGTGTATAACTATTGGAATTTCCATGAGCAAGAAAATAGTAATTTCCTCACCGTCTGCGAGCCAACTGCCTATTTTAACGACGAATTAAACGATTCTTCTATCGCACATTAAGTCGATAATTTTTAGACAATTGACGTGCCCCACGGTTTTATTTTAGTCTAGTCTATGCATATGTTTATAATTCCCACGACTGTATCTATTTTATTATTTTTTGGTTTTTAGTACATTTATCTTAAACATTGCAATGTATGTTTAACATAAAACCGTTTAACTTAAAAAGTTTTTTTACCTATTTTTATTTTCTAGTTTTTAGTTTTTATTTCGCATTCTGTTTAATTCATTTAGTGCTTCATTGTTGCAAGGCCCATCTTAAATATTGAGGTTGTATAGTGCACTGTATTCTTCTTGTCAAGCCCTTTTATTTGATACCCATATTGGTGCGATTGATAAAAAATTGTTATCAGACATTTGGTAGCGGCGGCCAGCATAGATTTCAATTTTGCATAGTAAATTGTATTCTACTTGTTGAGAGCTTTCATTTGATACCCATGTTGATGGGATTGATAAAACCTAAGTTATCCGCCATTTTGTAGAGGCCGCCATCTTGGATTTTAATTTTATATAGTACATTGATTATACTGGTTGAGCACTTTCATATGATACCCATATTGATGGGATCGATAAAACCTACGTTATCCGCCATTTTGTAGCGACCGCCATCTTGTATTTCAATTTTTTATAGTATATTGTATTCTGCTTGTTGAGCCCTTTCATTTGATACCCATATTGATGGGATTGATAAAACCTACGTTATTCGCCATTTTGTAGCGGCCGCCATCTTGGATTTCAATTTTTTATAGTATATTGTATTCTGCTTGTTGAGCCCTTTCATTTGATATCCATATTGATGGGATTAATAAAACATAAATTATCCGCCATTTTGTAGCGGCGGCCATCTTGAATTTATAATGATAATGAATAAACATAATTGTATTGTCACCAAAATCCAAAGTGTATACAAAATTTCAGATTAATCGGTTGACAGGAAGAGGGTGAAATTTGAATTACTAAATTTGACCCAAGAATAAAAAATAAAACAAACGGGGTGAGCTAAATAAAACCGTTTGTTTAAAAATGAATACTAGCTATATCGATTTATCGCCCCCGAAATCCCCTGGATACAAAATGTCATGAAAATCGTTGGAGCCGCTTTCGAGATTCAGATTATATATATAACTAGCGACCCACCGCGGCTTTGCACGGGTGCAATGCTGATACAAAATATACTACAGAATGTCTTTATTTATAGTATTAAGCTAGCTTATAGCTTGGTTATTAACAAAATAACAACATTCAAATATGCGTCGTTAGATTACACGTTGTGACAGAATGCGTTGAAGAAATAAAGGTTCACTGCTCGTTCCCCGTAGGTGATAGCGTGATAATATGTAGCCTATATGTTAACCCGACTTCTTAATAATATTCGTGCCAAATTTGAAGTAAATCCATGCAGTACTTTTTGAGTTTATTCCGGACATACATACAGACAAACGGACAAGAATTCTAAAAACCATATTTTTGGCTTCGGTATCGATAGTAAATCACACCCCAAGTATTCTTTAAAAAAAATATTTAATGTACAGTTTTGACTTTCCTATCATTTTATTATATGTATAGATAATATAAGATATATTTACAAGAATTGTTCGTTTAATAGTATAAGATATTATTATTTCGTACAACCATTAATTTTCGATTAAATTAACTAAAACGAGAGGAAACAGTTTGTAACATTATGATGAATTCGGTATTTTGAAACGTTATTTTTCAACGTTCAATTCGTGGAAAATTTTAACATCACTTGTTTTACGGAATAGCTTCGAACGATCGAAATTTACGTAAAAGTTCGAAAGGCGGTCGTTTTTCCATTTGCGACTAATTGGAAAAATATAGGTTTCTATCGAGAGCTTTGGGGCTTTTAAGAAATATGATTTATCGGGGGTACAACGAAAAGTTTGACAAATGCTTTCGTGTATTGGTGCGAGTAGTCGCCTAAAACACCGGCGGTTTGCGGGTTCTATTCCCGCTCGGGATGGATATTTGTATTCGTACAAATATTTCTTTCCGGTTTCGATGTTTGTCCTTGTGGGTCTCCCCACCGTGTCTCGGAGAACACGTTAAGCCGTCAGTCCCTGTCCCTGAGGCCTGTGTCCAGTAGTGGACTGTATAGGCTGTAATGATGATGATGTTGACACCTACTACTGATAGCAATCGCTACTCATAGGAATATATCCGCAATTGGAGCAGCGTGGTGGATTCAACTCCAATCCTAATACATGAAGAATGGGGCCTTTGCCCAGCAGCGTGATCTTACAGGCTGAATGCAAAAACCACCAAAAGAACTGAACATCTTATATGAATGAATTAAGCTGCTGACAACTAAAGCGCTGTAATAATAATTGAATAATAATAATAATTAAATGGGTACACATATCAAGCAACATCTTTTGAATAAGAAAAGAGTAACCAAAATTAGTACCCATTGAAAAGTTATCAGATAACACGCATAAAAAAAAACGCGTGTGCTTTAGACCAGACGACTGAAGTTAAAACCTTTTCACGATAGGCCTGCACTGTGTCTTAGATATACGAAACGTAACTTTTTTTTTTAATTATATAGACTAGCGCTTGACTGCGATCTCACCTGATGGCAAGTGAGGAGCAGCCTAAGGTGGTGCGCGCTTGCCTAGAAGATGCCTATTCACTCTTTATTTAAAGATACCCAAGTTATAGTTCGTTGGAAAAACGGAAGCCGGAAGGACATTCCAAATTTTTGCGGTGCGTATTAGGAACGAGGAAGCAATCGTTTTGTGTGAGGTCGTGGGATTTCAACCACATAGCGGTGCAGATTCATGCGATGCCTTGCGGTTCGGTGGTAGAAAGGTGATGGTGGAACCAAATTGTATAGTTCTAGAGCACACTCTCCGAAATATAACCTGTAAAATACCGACAAACAGGCAACTTTGCGCCGATGTTCGAGACTTTGAAGTCTAGAGCAAACCAGCGATTTGTCACCGATGAGTCTTCTGGCGCGTCGATCCACAGAATCCAAAGCAGCGAGCTGGTACTTGGCAGAGCCATCCCATAAGTGACTGCAGTACTCTATACTCGATCGAACTTGTGCTTGGTACAGAGTGAGAAGCTGTTCCGGTGTGAAGTACTGCCTGACTTTATTGAGGATACCAAGTTTCTTACCAGCAATTTTTGCCTTGGATTCTATGCATTGTCCGAAGTTTATATTAGACGAATTATTTATGCCTAGAAGATCAATACTATCGGTGATCGGTACAGATACACCTCGGAAAGTCGGAGCTAATGGGAGTGGACTCCGTTTAGCGGTGAAAAAACTGGAAGAAAGAGAGAAAGAAAATGTGTGCTCCCACCTCTCTCTCGCTCCGTTTGCCACCCTATCACACTTTTTCGAACGCCCTCGTCACGCATTCACCAGCTTACCCCGCAAGTCAAGCGTGCGTATAGAAGTTTTACGTCAAAAATAAAATCGAATCGAGAACCTTCTTCTTTTCAAGTCAGTTAATCGGCTAAGAAAAAACAAAGAATGTAGAACCAGTTACCATAAATTATAATAAATAAACATAAAACATAACTTTAAACAACTGCGGGACGCGGCACAGATGCTCAACTTTTTAATTGAATTCATTTTGTTAAATCGCTTGTAATTGGTTTTAAAATTATGTTTTAGTTATCTCAGGATAGTAGAACAGTGATTTATCGACGACACGAAAGAAAGGCTATGTCTACTGAGATCGCTTCAACCTGTAATATCCCACTTCTGGGCATAGGCCTCTTTCCCCATGTAGGAGAAGGATCAGAGCTTAATCCACCACGCTGCGCCAATGCGGTTGGCAGATATATTCCCTACTATAAGTAACGATTGCTATCAGGTGTACATGATAACAACCGGGACCGACGGCTTAACGTGCTCTCCGAGGCACGGTGGGGAGACCCACAAGGACTGCACAAACACCCAGACCACGGCACACCTGTATGGCCAATACAAATGTTTGTCATGTGCGGGGATCGAACCCGCAACCGCCAGCGCAGCAGGTACAATCCATGGCTGTAACCGTTGCGCCAACGCGGCGCCTGTCTACTGAGATACTAGAGCAAAATAATAATATAAAAATGTGTGTGTGTACTTATGTGTATGTTGCTAACTTCTTCGTTGATTAGCTAACTACAGGGTGTTGATTTTTATCGTGACGGTTTGCGAGCGCATCGTAAAAATTTGCTGCCAACATTTTTTCCCTATCGCGCCGAAAAAAGTATAATTTCAAAAATGTTATTGATAGATACAGCTGTGATCTTCTGCAAGTCCTGACTGGGGAGGTCAGAGAGAGTCTTAGAGAGCGCTTTAAGCTGACCCGGTTGCTATCATATACCTACACCTGACAGCGGTCGTTACTCGTAGTAGCGAATATATATCGCTTACTCGCAGTGGAGCAGCTTGGAGGATTAAGATCCGAACCTTCTCGAGAAGGACGCCTATGTCCAGCAGTGGGATGCTATGTGCTGAATCGTAATAAATTATCCCTCTTCCTATTAGACAAGCTCAATCTCTCTTCTTCTTCAAAAAATACCTTCATCATCATCATCATCATCATCATTTCAGTCTATTGCAGTCCACTGCTAGACATAGGCCTCCACAAGTTCGCGCCAAAAATGCGTCAACTCATGTGCGTTGCCTATAGTCACCACGCTGGGCAGGCGAGTTGGTGACCGCAGGGCTGGCTTTGTCGCACCTAAGACGCTGCTGCCCGTCTTCGGCCTGTGTATTTCAAAGCCAGCGGCTAGATTGTTATCCCGCTATCGGTCGGCTTCTTAAGTTCCAAGGTGTAAGTGGAACCTTGTTATCCCTTAGTCTTTTTTTTGTTTCTTTTAATGGTGTACAATAAAGAGTATTATTATATTATTACTAGCTGATCCCGCAAACGTTGTTTTGCCATATATTTTATTAAACCCCTCTTCTCACCCCCCCCCCCCCTATAACTTAAAGGAATGAAAAATAGATGTTGACCGATTCTCATATCGATCCTATATGTACACGAAATTTCATAATATTTTATTAACCCTCTTAACCCCTCCCCCCCTATAGCTTGGGGGTATAAAAAATAGATGTTGTTCGATTCTCAGACCTACCCAATATGCACACAAAATTTCATGAGAATCGGTCAAGCCGTTTCGGAGGAGTTTAGCTACAAACACCGCGACACGAGAATTTTATATATTAGATTAAATTACGCAGACGAAGTCTCTTGTTTTACTAGTTATATGTAAATTTGAAATATAAAGCGACGCTGTGATTATATAAAAATTAATTCAATTTTGATCGATATCGCTTCAGAAGCGCTGGAATATTTCAATAGTGATCGTAATTATCAATTCGAATTTCCGTTATTTGTGACCGATGTAAAATAAGTGGAGTTCTGATTTTCAACCGATTTCCTAAAAAAGAGGGGGTTCTCAATTCGATTGTATATTTTTTTATGTGTGTTACAATAAAATACACATTTTTTATGTGTATACTAGCTGACCCCGCAAACGTTGTTTTGCCATAACACAAAATATCAAATATTTTTCTCAATTTGATTGCAGCACCAAGTGTCGGGACAAACTGAAATTAAAATAGAATAATATTTAATATTTGATGCTGCGATGGTAGCGCAGTCTACCGGATCCAATGTAAAACATTCCAAAATTAACAACTACTTATAAATGAAAAATTAGTTAAATAAACATTTTGCAGTGGACCAAATTGTGAATCTAAACCATCCTCGAATCCCCTTGAACTCACACAAAAAATTTCATCAAAATCCGTCCAGCCGTCTAGGAGGAGTTCAGTGACATACATGTGTATATATTCTAATTGGGAACTTTTTCCTTTATTTACAAACACAATCATTAATAAAAACTTTAATTTTACTTTCAAACTATATTAATAACAACATACAACAATGAAAATATCCTAATCTCGGAATTTATTATAAAGCTTTTACTAAAATTACTCCAGCAAAATTACACGAGCCTTTACATCACGCACGTAATTACTTCAACCCTTAATTAAGTTTAGCATAATTGCCAAAATCTCACGAAATTGTACAAAAATATTTGATATTCGAGATGAGCGTCGGCTTATACGGTAATATTAAATGTTTACCGGAATAGGTGAGGATTTTTCGAAGAATAACTTCTTTAGAGTCGCTGATTTAAAACTCGCATTCAGCTTGTAACATCTCACTGCTGGGCATAGGCCTTTCCTCCACTTAGGAGAAAGGTTGGACCTTAATCCACCAAGCTGCTATACTGCGGTTTATATAAATACATATTACCTACTATGAACCCCCTTTCTTCCCGTGGGGGTCGTAATAGGCGACCGAGGGATAAACCTGGCTCAAAATCATCAGGGTCCTGGAGAAGGAAAACTTCATTTGAAACCCGGAATGGGGTCTCCATCAAGCATTCGTGGCATAGCTCTAAAATGCGAAAGACTCCTGCAGCCGAACTGGCTCCACACGTATCGACTCGTCGTTCCTGTGGGCCTTACCAGTGAGGTCGAGAGGGTGGCGCAGAGGTTAGGCAACTCTGCGTTTTCCTGAAGAGTGTCCAAGGCGACACAGTGTCTGCTGTCTGACACTGTCTGTCGTCTGCAATAGACGGACTAAGGCCAATGACTATAAACGAACGTTATCACATGTCCATAATAACAACAGGGACCCTCAGAAAATTCAAACTACATCGGATATAAATATTTGTAAAATACAAATCCAATCCGAGAGGGAATCGAATCTGACCGTCGATGTTTAGGCGCTACCCGACTAGAAAAAAGGTCAGCCTCAACCAGATCATGTATCTGGACCGGATCAGGATAGAATAAGGCATGCCAGATCCGGCAAGCTCTATTAGAACCAGGTCTGGTCCGGACAAGGATAGCCTGATGTAAAATATAATCAAGTATGGTCAGGCATACTGGATCAGGACCAGGTCCGGTCCAGATAAGGACAGCCTGATGAACAATATAATCAAGTATGGTAAGGCATACTGGAATAGGACAACAATTATTCAAGAAGATACATTCGTGTTTTTTAAAAGGACCGGACCGAACCAGCTGATCAGGATGAGATGAGATTTCCTGATCTGGACCCGATCAAGAAATCATCCTGATCAGGTCCAGACCAATCATCTGCGTTACATGCCTTATCTAATCCTGATCAGGTATGCCTGGTCCGGTCCTTCTAAGGAAGACGAAAAAATTTCTACTCGGGTACACGCTACTACACCAGAGCGGTTGTGACTGCGTCAACATAACGTCATAAAACTTTGAATACTTTATGAATGAAGAACTCCATTCGCTACAACTAGAACTAATGCCTACGGCGTACAGGAAATTATTGCCTACATTTGACGCAGTTCTAGATATTACTGGAACGAAGTTCCTTACGGCTTGACATTTGGCTGGGCGACCGAACTGAAAAAAATGTGATACTAAAACCGTAAGAAAAAATATATAACGGAAGTGACGTAATATCAGTCACACGGCTGTATAATATGACGTTTGTAAAACTAAAATACTACTAGTAAACTTTTTTTTAATTATTTATGTAATTTTATACTGTCGACAAAAATAAATAAAGACTATGTTTTTTATTTCACTTAATATTTTGAATTATTATTATTATTATTATTTTGTTTGATTTATTTTATTTTACGGTATTTGTTACTTTTTAAAATACTAAATTTCCTACCTAAACCTAACCTAGCTAATTTTAACTTTTATGTACTTAATTAAAAACCAATCAACAAAATTTTAAATAATTCTATTTGCTCGCAAACGAAAAAAAACCGACTTCAGTTACATGTTTTATCACAGTTTATCATGTGGTCACATTTTCAATCTTTGATAATGCGTATTTACTTGACTATTTTTTCATCTACCCACGTTTTATTACTTGTCGATATAATTGAAGTCGGTTTTTTTTGTTTGCTTGCAAACAGATTTATTTTAGTTTTTTTTTTAAACTATTATTAATTTTACTAAAATACAGTTTAACTTTTTTAAAGTAACTGATTCTTCTCTGCGGGATCTAAATATCGTTGGTATCTTCACTTTTAACGGTAATAAAAATTCTAATTTGTAACGCTACGATTCAAAGGTGCTTTTGAAGCCTATTTGAATAAAGCTGTATTAATTGTATAGGTCAAAACATCTGTGACGTTTATTAGTAACAATATCACCACGAAACAATAGCCAACATATACAACACTAACACGCGAACGAAATCGTGACATAACTGTATATATGTGTAGGTGAAGTTTCTATTGATTTTGACTATAAATATCAGGTTAGCGGTTACAATATTAATGAGTTATAGATTGACGCGTGACTTTACTCGTTTTGTTGATGTGAATAATTCTTAGTGTCTCATGGCAAAAGGTATTTTTTGTACAACTGGGTCGGGAAATTCTAATGAGCGTACGGCTCAGCTGATGGTTAGCGATTACCGTAGCTAATAAATATCTGAACTATCGCAATCGCGTTGTCGACCCTATCCCCAATCCCTCCAGGAGCTCTGGTCACCTTACTCAGCAACAGGAACACAATACTGCTTGAAAACAGTGTTATTTGGCTGTGATCGTCTGTAAGGTCGAGGTACTACCCCATTCGGGCTGTTCCATATTCTGTCTGTATGTTACTGTGTTATCTTTGCAAGCGTTATCTTTATTTATAACTAGCTGCCCAGACAGACTACGTTTTGTCAAAAGTTTAGTAAAAATTAATTTATTAAAATTTTTTTTTAGTATTAAAATCTTCCGTAGGCCTTAAGAAACATACAAAAAAATTAATTTGCCGAATTGGTTCTGAATAGCAGCTATCAAATTTGATGTATTTTCAAACCATCCGTGAACGCATTTAAATGTACACAGGAAATTTCAACCAAATCTGTCCAGCCGTTTAGAGGAAATTAGGCGATAAACAATTCGACTGTTTTTATATTTATTTGTCTTAGTTACTTTATTTTACTGCGTGGACCGATTCTGATGATCCCATTTTTTGGAGCTCTGATCACCTTACTCACCACAGGAACACAACACTGCATCACCAGTTATTATTTAGCCGTGATCATCTGTATGATCTCCTGCTCCAGATTTTGAATAGGATATCCCGTTGCTTCCTACCTCAGTTTAATATTATAAAATATATAAATCACTACAACGAAAAAATCTCGTTTTATCCGCATTGAACCGGTTATAGCCACTCTAAACCGGCTACAAGTTCGTTAACGATACAAAAAGTTTTTATTTAAATCGAGAGCTTTTGTGTAAAGCTCGGAAATGTGTACATATTTGTTTTCACGTGTTTGCGATCGTTATATGGGACGTACAATTAACGATTTCGATTTCTTTTTTTTTGTATGGAAATATACAATTATTTTAATGTATCAATGAATGGAAATGTGTTGTCTGTATTGGTGTATGGTTCATACAGATGTTTGTATAAGCGTAATAAAAACTTTTTAGGCTTTAAAATCACTTTTGAATCGTAATTTTTCTAATTATATAAGTGTTTAATAAATAAATATAAAGATACCGGTTCGGAATGTACATTTTGAAAATCGGCAAAAAACTCCACAGTTACTATTTTGTAGAAACTGTGTTTTATTGTGTAATTTATAAATAAATAATAATAAATAAATAATAAATAAATGTCATATAACATACACACACGGTCGTCTGTTCCTATGGTAAGCATCTTAATGCTTGAGTTACATGTAACAGCCGACTGTTATAACTATTTTTTTTTAATAAATATACATAGAAATAAAACATACATAAATACAAATATTATTAATATAACCATACACCCAGACTCAGGCGGGAATCGAACCCGCAACCCGCGGCACAGAAAGTAGGGCCACTACAAACTGCGCCAACGGGCTAGTCAATTCGTAATATCCTGCATGAAATACAGCGTCACTATTCCATTCTTTGTCATTAATCTTGCAACGATTAATGTATATTTTGTATTGATATTTGATATATATTTTTTTTATGTCACTAGGTCGGCAATCAAGCGTACGGTTCACCTGATGGTAAGCGATTACCGTAGCCTATAGACGCCTGCAACACCAGAAGCATTCCAAGCGTGTTGCCAACCCTACTTCCAATCTCCCAGGAGCTTTGGTTACCTTACCCATTGGCTCTTATCTTCTGGAAGGTCGCTTATATACGGTATATAGTATGCACTAGCTGCACCACGCGGTTTCATCTTCGTAATTTCCGATAATGTAAAAATATCGGGATAATAAGTAGCTTATATGTTATCCAAGATCTCCAGCTATCTATATACCAAGTTTCATCAAAATCGGTCCAGTAGTTTTTGCGTGAAAGAACCACAAACATAGATACATCCATCCTCGTATATATATATATATACACATATATTCGTATTTGTAATCATATTAGTAGGGGGGTGATATCGTACAGTACCGCTTTATGTGTCCCGACAATCCGGTTTTATAGAAAATTGCGATTTGCAGTAAATCTCTGTCGAAATTGAATTATAGAATTAGATAGCTTTATTACCATTGAGTAGTCAGCTATATATTTGACTAGGCTGTCGGCGTTGTTTGCAGTTTCCCTACTTTCTGTTCAGGTGTCTGAAGGTTCGTTTCCCGCTTTGGGTCTAGGTTTCATATATATATATATATATATATATATACCGGGTCCAAGTTAGACCAAATTACAGATGCTCACAAGATTTGATAAAAATTGGTTCAGTGGTTTCGGAGTTACATACCGATAGCAGCGCCACCTACCGGGTCCAATTGAAATAAAAACTACCCTGTCTCACAAGTTGGACCAAATTACAGATGCTTACAAAATTTGATAAAAATTGGTTCAGTGGTTTCGGAGTTACATACCAATAGCAGCGCCACCTACCGAGTCCAATTGAGATAAAAACTACCTTATCTCCCAAGTTAGACCAAATTACAGATGCTCACAAGATTTGATAAAAATTGGTTCAGTGGTTTCGGAGTTACTTACCGATAGCAGCGCCACCTACCGGGTCCAATTGAGATAAAAACTACCCTGTCTCGCAAGTTGGACCAAATTACAGATGCTTACAAAACTTGATGAAAATTGGATTTAATATATTTTTATATGTATAATTAAAAAAATAGTGCACATTCTGCACTCTTTCTCTGTACTAACTACTGTTTAAGTGTACGAAATTTCATACTCCTCCGTCCGAACCATTTTCGTAAAAAGATTCTAAGAGAAATGAAAGGAATATCGTAATGCAATCAAAACCGGCTCGTATAGTTATGACTATCATATAGTTTTATGATAGATAAAATTTATCAGTAACTAATAAAACAAGCATTTAATATCTTAAAATATCTACTAAAAACTTCATCATTCAGATATTGGTATTAAACTTCAATTTTTCCGAGCAAATATTTGCAGACGCCTATGAAAGCTGAATTAAAATCTGTGACTTTTTAACTGACTTCCAAAAAAGGAGACCCTCCATTCGATTTTTATAAATATGTTATCACAAAACTATTGATTGCGTGGACCGATTTTGTTGTCATGATGTCCAGTTTCAAATTTAATTGAAATCTGCCAAGTACATTTCGAGTTATATCTAATAATGCGTATTTACTCGACTATTTTTTCGTCGACCTACGTTGTATTATACCGCGTAACTTTTCACTGGGTGTACCGATTTTGATGATCCTTATTTCAAACGAAAGCGGATGCTTGTCATGTAGTCTTTTTTAAATTTGATAGAATTTTGATGACTATTTTTTGAGTAATCTTTGATAGCGCGTATTTACTTGACTATTTTTTCGTCTACCCACGTTGTATTATTTGTCGATGATGATTAAGTCGGTTTTTTTTTTCAATTATCAACCAACATATGCAAATATTAGTTGTGTATTTAAACGAACTGTGTCATTAACTCTGTCACTTATTAATGCATATAGCCTAACTCATAAGGATCTCAGGGCAACGACAAAATTATTGTACCTAAATTAAAATCCCGCTAAATATAAGATATTTTTATTTGAAGTAAAATTTGTATACGCACGCTTGACTTGGGGGGTGAGCTGGTGAATGCGTGACGAGAGCGTTACGAAAAGTGTGATCGGACGAGCTGAACGGAACAAGACACAAGATTCAAGCACACATTTTCTTTCTCTCTGTCTTTCATAGCCAGTTACGTTTCGTATATCTGAGACACAGTGCAGGCCTATTGTGCAGAAGTTTTGCTTCAGTCGTGTGGTCTAAAGCACACTCGTTTTTTTGTTTTTTTTGGACGCACTAATATCAACTATTCAGCATTATAATTTTACGTTTTAAAATATTAATTAATTGAGAAAACAGTTATTAATTAATCGTAAAAACTTTGGGTGATTATAGCGTTATCAGCGCTTCGTTTCAAGGCTGTAACCTAGATCTCACTTGATAGAGACTCTAAAATATATATCTGAGTCTAGACAGTATTACAAACTAGGCGTTTGCCGCGGATTCGCTTGTCTGAACTATAATAGGTATAATAAAAAATCCGATGTAGAATACTTTAGAATTAGCAGTTCCGTTAGAAACAACTAGTATAATTACGATTTTTAACCGACTCCAAAAAAGAGGAGGTTCTCAATTCGGTTGTGTTTTTTTTATGTATGTTATGTCAGAACTTTTGACTGGGTGCACCGAATTCGATGATTTCTTTTTAATCGAAAGGTAGTGCGTGTCATTTGGTCCCTTTTAAATTTATTAGACATCTAACAACTAATTTTTGAGTTGTATCTAATAATGCGTTTTTACTTGACTATGTTTTCGTCGACCTCCGTTGTATTATACCGCATAACGTTTTACTGTGTGTACCGATTTTGATGATTTTTAGTTTTGTCGAAAGCTGATGTTTATCATGTGGTCACATTTATATTTCATCGATATCTGATCACAACTTTTTAAGTAATCTTTGATACCGCGTATTTACTTTACTATTGTTTCGTCTACCTACGTTGTATTAAGTAATCAATCAAGTAATAACTTGTCGATGTAATTGAAGTCGGTTTTCTTTCGTTTGCGAGCAAACACAATTATCTTATGACGATTCAAAAGTGATTTTAAAATCGAAAATAAAACTACTTAAAATTGAGTTTACGTTAGTTTTACTTTAAAATAGCACAAAAATATTATTTTGTATTTTAATGCGAAATTTTATTAAGTTAAAACCAGCCAGCCAGTCACACGAATATAGTTAACAAAAATCCAATTTCGACTTTCAAATTTATCCGGGTGTGCATCCGGATATCCTGCCAGGTGGCTAGTTCTGGCACGATGCCCGGTTAAAACCATTTGTCAGTACTTACGCCAATATTTTGGCAAATCATATTCGAATATGCTATTAATCATAATAAATAAATTGTGAGCTTTTGTGAGCTGTCATATTATATCAATAAATCAAATTTGGGTAAGTTTAGTTTTAGCGACGTTTATACATATTATATATATATATATATATATATATATATATATATATATATATACTTTCAAATATTTAAATATATTCTTAGGGTTATTCATTAATAATGTGTCTCGAAAGGGGCTTAAAGTATATCAAATCAATAAAAAAAAAAGAACACACACTACCATGTATTTGACACACACACGCATATTATACTCATTAAATTTGTTGATTGTCAGTCTGTAGTCAAATTGAACATTTAAAAAAGGTTCTTTATTTTTATTATTTATGTTTTTTTTTTCAATTTAAACATTTAATTATGGTCGAATTTCGACCACTACGACTACCACTACGAGCCCACAATAATGCGTATTAACTTGACTATTTTTTAGACTACGTACTTCGATTATGTAAACTTTTTATTCCTTGTTAATGTAAATTAAAAAATTTTTTTTCGTATAATAAAAACACTTATTTAATTTTTGTATTAACTAGTAGAATGAATCATTGTGTAATTCATACAAAACCAGATAAAAGCTAGTTTTATCATGAAATGGTGTTCGCAATTGGGTCTCTGCCAGGCTTTAAGCATTTGGTTTAGATCCAGTGCCAATACGCTGAGGCAATTTGTGTATTAGATTTTCATTTTTGAATTGGTTGGAACGGAACTGTGAATGGGACGTTTTTGAAAGCCATCCTTAAAAACCGTGTGGTGTCGTGGGACACCAGATAGGAACGAAGTTCCTTATTATGAAATATTAATTTCAAGTTCTATTCGAGGTATAAAGAAAATAATAAAATTTAAAAAAAAACTACTTTACAAAATTATATTAACACCTTTGTCTGCGTGGAATTAAAAAAAAAATGGTTCAGTTCGCAAAATCACAAAATAAATAAATTTTGATAATAAAAGTATCCTAAGTTACTACTTATTATATCAGTTATCTGCCAGTGAAAGTTCCGTCAAAATCGGTCGAGCCGGTTTAGAGATTAGTGGGAACAAACAGACAGACAGACAGACAAAAATTGTAAAAAATGCTATTTTGGTATATGTACCGTGTATGTATATCCATAAACAACTAAATAAAAATTATATTTGTTTCATCTCTCACAGAACAGCTACAAAATTGACAATAAAGCAAAGTATGAAAGACTATCGACTGATTAGGAGACCAGACCTGTATAAGAGATAGCCAGTCTCTCCACGCGCGGACCATATGGAAATTATGTGTATAAATTTGATTCTATCATTTCATGGTATACGGAAAAGAGTGTTTATATATGTATAATATATACAGTAATAATATGTACTGTGTGGCTACTGTACTCAAGAATATAGCCACCCCCTCTCTTTCCGTGGGTGTCGTAAGAGGCGACTAAGGGATAGCATAGTTCCGCTACCACCGTGGAACTTAAAAAGCCGACCGGTGGCGGGATAACCATCCAACTGCTGGCTTTGAAATACACAGACCGAAGACGGGCAGCAGCGTCTTCGGCGCGACAAAGCCAGCCCCGCGGTCACCAACCCGCCTGCCCAGCGTGGTGACTATGGGCAAAACACGTGAGTTCACGTTATTTTTGGCGTAAACTTGTGGAGGCCTATGTCCAGCAGTGGATTGTATAGGCTGTAATGATGATATACAGTAATATACGAAACGTAACTCTGTTTCTATCTTCACTGACTTATATCTCCCTCTCAACTTCCGTTCGCCTCGCCCGATCACTTTTCGTAACGCTCTCGTCACGCACCAGCTCACTCACCAAGTATGCGTAAAGAAGTTTGACTTCAAAAATGGTTACAAATATGAACGATATTACGGCAGTTTCAGTATAAATTGCAACAACGCAGCACGCTTTGTTATCCGCGCTCGGCCGTGCGTACTAATTGCTGCATTTGACTTGAACTGACTCGCTCTGTTATATTCATATGTAATATTTTCTCTTATTGTCTCTGAACATCTGTGAACGTTATAATTTAGCGAGAAAGCTTCGTCTATACATAGGAGTTTAACCATTGTAAGTTTGCAGGATTTTGGAACGAAGTTCCTTATGGGGCGTTGCGGAGGGGTACACTAGCTGGCAAAAAAAAGTCTGTAACTATTATAATAATATGATAATTCTTTTTTTGTTGGAAAGGGGATATCCCTGGTGTGGTACCATGATAAGGAAACCAGGACCTGACGATGGGATCCCAGAGAAATCGAGGGAAACTCTCGAAAATCCGCATAACTTTTTACTGGGTGTACCGATTTTGATGATTTTTAAGTTAATCGAAAGCCGATGTTTGTCCTGTCGTGACATATAAATTTTATTGAAATCTGATAACTACTTTTTGAGTAATCTTTGATAACGTGAAGTTACTTGACAATTTTTCGTCGATCTACGTTGTATTACTCGTCGATGTAACTAAAGTCGGTTTTTTTCGTTTGCTTACAAACACAATTATTATTATATCATTCGATAATTATTATGTATTTTTATAAATCATTGTAAATAAAATAAAAGTGTTAAGATAATTTTGTAAAGTAGTTTTTTCATCGATAAAAAATCATAATAAAAAATATAAACCCGAATAATTATTTTCTTCATACCTCGAATAGGACTTGAAATTAATACTTTATAATAAGGAATTTCGTTCCTATCTGGTGTCCCGCGACATCACGCGGTCTTTAATTTTTATTTCGGGATACGAAATTAAAATCGCAGATGCAATGGTCATAGATATAGTCAACTGATATTCTTTGATAATTTTGATTCAAATTTCAAACTATTTTGGGTTCAAAAATGATATTTGATTAATAATCTTACTAATAGCAATATTACAAATACTGCTATTAGTAATATTAATAATATTACTAATATTAGTAATATTAATAATATTACTAATAGCAATATTGTGTTTCTGTTGGTGAGTAAGGTGACCAGAGCTTCTTCTGGGGGGGATTGGGGATTGGGTCGGCAACGCGCTTGCGATGCTTCTGGTGTTGCAGGTGTCTATAAGCTACGGTAATCGCTTACCATCAGGTGAGCCGTACGCTTGTTTGCCGACCTAGTGATTTAAAAAAAAATAATAATAGCGTTCCAATGGAACCTTTTGTTACAAAACTCTCAAAAGCTCAATCACAAAGACCAACGCTGCGAACTTATCAGCGAGATTAAAAAATAAAACATGATTATCATTGCCTTCGAGAGGCTGAAATGTACTTCAGTTGATGTCTACAGAAATCGTTCGATGTGTATGAAAAAGTAATCTATTTGTTAATACGTGAAGCAAAAACTTTGTACCCCTTTTTACGATAATTGCGCGGACGGAGGAGTATGGAATTTCGTTCACTTATTGTTTATATAGACGAGTGCAGAATCGTAATTTTTTTAACATTATTCACTTATCCACTCATAATGGAATTCTAAACTTTTTTAATATTATATAAAATCGACCGTTCCAGCGGGGATCGAACCTGCATTCTGTAAAGAACTTACTACATACGGCGCCGCGGTCGCCTAGAATCGAATATAAATAAATCATCATATCAAAAATTTCGATCTAGCATCGTTCCATAGCTTAATTGGCTAGAGCGCCGACAGGGTGAGTCGGAGACGCAGGTTCGATCCCCGCTGGAACGGCCGATTTTTGATATGATATTAAAAATGTTTAAACAAATTCGCGCTTATAATATTAGTAGGGATTTTGTTTCTAAAATATATCTGTTTAATAACACTGACATTTTTGCTACGCAAAATGAATTTATCGTATAATATAACATTGAGCGTATGAATGATTTATGACTCTGAGCGTCAACAGTCCGAGATTGCACACGTGAAGGATTTAATAAATTCTGGATTAGCTTCAAAAATTTTATTATATAAATTTTGTTAATCTTAGCCACATGAATATAATATGATTGTCAGATATGTCACATTTACACACACAGATACAAACACATACATTTTTAAATCTTTATATAAAAAAAACAATATATATATAAAAACTCTTTTCATTTAGAAATTGGGCAAAAGTTTTAAATAAAATAATTTGAAACGAGTGTTAATATTGATGATTTAGTATTAAAAGTTAGCGCTAACAGTGTACCTAGAGTGGTCTAACTGTATCTTGTCTACACAGCTTCACTGGGAACTGCAGATATGGGTAAGTATTAGTGTTTTATTAAATTTTTTTTATTAATATAATAAGTTCTAACTAGTTTTCGAGTGCGAAAAGTAAACGTCTCCTTTCTGGGTTACGGTATTCGCATGTATAACAAAATCCCACAATCAGTTTTGCAATTGTCACAAAGTAAATTTAAAGTGTTTACTAAAAATAAATTAATAGATAAAGCGTATTATTCGGTGCAGGATTACATTGTTGATAAAGATGTGTGGACTTATTGGCGATGTGTGTACGATATTACTAATTTTGTACTAAAACACAGTTTATATATTATTTTCAAAAGAGTATCAGAATACACATTCTGAATCGTAGGTAGCTTTACTTTTAAAAGTAATAATCAATTTTAAAATTTTAATTTGTATAGTGACAATTCGAAAGTGCCTTTCGAAAGGTCGAAAGTGCCTCTTTGAATAAAGAGTCCCAAACTTGCAGAAGATCACAGCTAAATAATACTGCTTTCTAGCAGTGTATTTCTGTGGTGAGTAAGGGGCCACAGCTTTTGGAAGGGATCAGAGTAGAGTCAGCAACGCGCTTGCGATGCTTCTAGTGTCACAGGCGTCTATAGGCTACGGTTGTCGCTTAGCATCAGGTGAGATGTACCCTTTTTTTTTCTATGATAAAAGGGTGCATGGGGCAGATATTTGGCAACCCTAAGCATTTCACATGATGAGGATTGCGGAAAACCGGGATGTCTGGCGCGAACTTGGGGAGGCCTATATCCAGTAGTGGACTGCAATAGGCTGAACTAACAGAATGAAAAGAAAGTATTTGGATGTATGTCCTTGTGGGTTTTTTGTGCCTCGGTGAGCACGTACAGTCTGTCCCGGTTGTTATCATGGAGATCTAATAGCGATCGTTGCTAGTAGTAGGAAAATTCTCTGCCAATTATAATTTAGCTGTGTGATCTCATCTTTGAAGAACTTTTTTCACAGCTGGATTGATTATTACCATTTTTTTTAATACCAAATAATTGTTTGCTCACAAAACGAAAAAATACAGACCTCAATTACATTGTCCTGTAACACAACATGAGCAGACGAATAAACAGTCAAGTAAATACGCATTATTCGATATAACTCAAAAAGTACTTATCAGATCTCAATTAAATTTAAATACTACATGACACGCACCGCCTTTCGATTAAAAAAAGTATCATCGAAACCGGTCCACCCAGTAAAAAAATCTGAGGGAACATACATAAAAAAATACAATAGAATTGAAGACCTCCTTATTTTTGAAGTCGGTTAAAAAATATTAGCTTTTAATAAGGTTAATATAAGCTATAGTAGCTTCTCATCTACCTGTTTAATTATAACTCTTAAACGGTAAGGCCATCCTAATCTGTTCATCCGTCTAGAGCTTACGTATCTCATAAATGTTTAATCACACAACTACTTATTTCTTTTATTACACTTGATTTTACCGTGGTTTCACCCGTATTGACAGTTACGATGACTGTTCAGCTTTCATGACTCATAACGTGATTTATTATAGCCTATATTATTACTGGGTACGGTACTAAAGAATATAGCCACCCCTTCTCTTCCCGTGGGTGTCGTTAGAGGCGACTAAGGGATAACACAGTTCCGCTACCACCTTGGAACTTAAAAAGCTTACCGGTGGCGGGATAACTATCCGACTGCTGGCTTTGAAATACACAGGCTGAAGACGGGCAGCAGCGTCTTCGGTGCGACAAAGCCAGCCCTGCGGTCACCAACCCGCCTGCCCAGCGTGGTGACTATGGGCAAAGTACATGAGTTCACGTTATTTTTGGCGTAAACTTGTGGAGGCCTATGTCCAGCAGTGGACTGTATACGCTGTAATGATGATGATGATTACTGGATACTTGTTTTAATCGGAAGCTGATGCTTGTTTTGTGGTCCCATTTAAATTTGATCGAGATCCGATGACTACTTTTTGATTAATCTTTGATAACGCGTATTTACTTAAGTCGGGTTTATTTCGTTTGCAAGCAAACATAATTATAATATTAGTACGTAAAGGTAGACGAAATTCTAGACTTTTTGATTGTCTTTTGAACTGAGAAACAAAAGAAATAACATTGTTGCACTTGCCTCTACAATAACAGGTAAACTAGAATTCTTTATATACAATTTTAGAATAAAAAAGTGTGTGTGTACTAATGTACGCACGTAAGAAGTTATACTTCATTGACTAGCTAACTTCACGTTGCAAACTTCTTCGTTGACTAGCTAACTTCGGTGTCGGTTTTTTGTGACGGTCTGCACGCATCGTAAAAATTTACTTTTATCATTTTTCCCTAATGCCCCAAAAGAAGTATAACTTCAAAAATAGAGTCGAATTGAGTACCTCCCCGTTTTTTGGAAGTTAAAAATGTCGATCAATACTGCTCTTGTAGCCTATATTTCATCTCATCAATCATTCATCATCATCATTGGCCTTAGTCCGTCTATTGCAGACGATTTAGACAGTGTTAGACAGACACTGTCGCCTAGGATACTTTTCGGGAAAACGCAGAGTTGCCTAAGCTCTGCGCCACTCTCTTGACCTCACTGGCTAGGCCCACAGGAACGACGAGTCGATACGTGTGGAGCCAGTTCGGTTGCAGGAGTTTTTTCGCATTTTAGAGCTATGCCACGAATGCTTGACGGAGACCCCATTTCGGGTTTCAAATGAAATTTTCCTTCTCCAGGACCCTGATGATTTTGAGCCAGGTTTATCCCTCGGTCGTCTTTTACGACCCCCACGGGGAGAAATGGGGTTGTGCTATTCTACTCGGCCGGCACCACACGGCAAACATTTCATCTACGATACAAAATACTCTGTAACATAATTCTTGTTACGTGTATTGTGATTTTCGCTTTGTAATTTGTGCGTCAGTCTGACAGGTGATCCATTGTCTGCTACATTCAATGCTATCTGTATTGTTATACATATTAATACATATAATAAAAATGTAACGGCTCGCTGTCTGTACATTTAAGATATATGAAAAAAAATATTATTACTATCTATAATATAAAAATGAGTCGCTGAATGTGTTGCTAAGCGCAAAACTCGAGAACGGTTGGACCGATTTCGCTAATTCTTTTTTTAAAATATTCCTTGAAGTACGAGGATGGTTCTTACAGAGAGAAAAATTCAAAAAAAAAAAATTAAAATTTCCTGAAAAAGTCTAAAAACAACACTTTTCTATACTCCCATACAAAAAATTTGTGATAATACTTAAAAATCAATTTGAACTTTAATACCATACGATAAAGTTTGTGTTAGGCGATACGAAGTTCGCCGGGTCAGCTAATTATTTATAAATACAAATAGCACCCAAAGCAATGATTGTCAGAATTTTTGTCTGTTTGTCTATGTATTTGTGCACACTAATCTCAGGAATGTGGTAAGCTTAGTTTAGGATTCCGATAGATGGCGTTATGAGAAACGTAACGAGGTCATTCGTTCAGTAGATTTTACTCCGTATATTTTTTATACATACCGGGGGTCTTATATGAAAATATATTCAGGAGTAAACTCTAATAAAATAAACTCCTATAACTATCGTACAAAATCAACCCTCGATTCCCACCCCAAGTCTGGGTGTAATATAAATATTTATTTATATATTTATATATGTATTATTTATAAGTATGTTTATCGAAAAAAAATATGTAGCTATATACCAGTCGGCTGTTACCTATAACACAAGCAACTTATGCTTACTTTAGGAACAGACGACCGTGTGTGTATTGTGTAGATGTTTATTTATTTATTATTTATTTATATATTGTACTGTGACAATATCAGAACAGTACCAATAAATATCAACGAGTGGAATCGAGAGAATTGCTTATCGAAAGAACTTTCATGCACCAATGGGGACACAACTTGACTAAAGCTTGAATGAAGCTTTGTTTGAACATTTGTGTTGCAATGTTACTGTTTCCACGTTCTCTAGAGATTAGAATAGAATAGAATACACAATTCTATTCTATATTTAAAGGACTTCTAATTGTGTTTGCTAGTAAACGAAAAATAATTGCGTTTGCAGGCAAACGAAGAAAAACCGACTTCAATTATATCGACAAGTAATACAACGTAGCTAGACGAAAAAATAATCAAGTAAATACGCATTATCAAAGATTACTCCAAAAATAGTCATCAAATCTTGATGTAATTAAATGGGTCATCACGACAAGCAGGTTTTTTTTTCGTTTGCAGAAATTACGCGGGTAAAACCGCGTGGTACATAATACTTATATATATGTTATATGTATGTATCAACTCATTATTATAAACTGAAGTCGAGTCACACCGCGAACATGTTTTCGCATATTTTTCCACATTTACGCTTCGTCGATTTCAATCATTGAGAGTGGGTTTGGATTTTAAGAAAAATAAATTATAATTTTGTCTTTAGTAATTACGCGATGGCGTCATGTGAATATTCTGAACATTGATATTTTATTCATAATACGAATTTTATAAATTATTCATTCGTTTGAAGTCATATTTCATTTTTATTAGGGTTCCGTACCTCAAAAGGAAAAAAACGGAACCCTTATAGGATCACTTTGTTGTCAGTCTGTCTGTCAAGAACAGGTAGAGGTATGAAGCTGAAATTCATATCGAATACTCAAGTCTACTGTGCCTTGAAGCTGTGTAAAAATCAAACTTCTAAACCAACGCAATCAAAAGATACAGCTGGTTTATGCTGCAAATTTTCAAGACTCACAAGGGAATCAAATCCTACAAAGTAATTCTCTTGAACTCGGAATATTGAAATTTGGTGCCAAACAGCGTCTTATAGCACAGATAAAAGAAAAAAAAATCAATTTTATCAAACAATAAAACCGAACTATATTTACGTTGACGAGTATTAAATGAATGAATTTAATGAAAGTATTTATTTCGCCGTCACGATTATGATTACACATACTTTACGAACGTCAGAAGATTTTCGGATTCACAAAAAAAAAAAACCCAAAATAAAAAGGGTTTTTTGAAACGAAGTTCCCTATGAGACGATGCGAGTACCCTAGCCGGCGAAAAAAGTCCGTACGAAAATTATTCTTTCACCTACCGATGTTGTATTACTTGTCGATATAATTGAAGTCGGTTTTTTTCATTTGCTCGCTAACACAATTACTTGAAGACGAAATTCGTCATAAGATTCGTTCGTCGTAAGATGTAGGCTGGATGAGGATTGCGGAAAACCGGGATGTCTGGCGCGAACTTGGGAAGGCCTATGCCCAGCAGTGGACTGCCATAGGCTGAAGTGAGTGAGTGAGTGAGTGAGTGAGTGAGTGAAATTCGTCAGCTCATCAGGCATTATTGTACAAAAATATGCGATATTAACTGTCTGTCATAGTGTTTGCACGGCCTTGTTTTATGAAGTGAAAAAGAGGTCGTTTCAATCGGTGTAGGTTGTGTCTGTAGGGAACGAAAATAAAACGGCAGACGGTCGATTTTAGAAGCAGTTCTGAATACTGTATGTATGTAGTTTGACGACCGCTTTAGTGTAATGCTGCGTAAAGGCGCCAACACTGGCGGTGGTGGGTTCTGTTCCCGCTAGGAGTCGATATTTGTGTTTATTTTGTACGATTTTATTTTTGTGTTACCCACACATTAGGAAATTCTAATCATTTTTTAATATCATATCAAAACCTTGTTATCCCTTAGTCGCCTCTTACGACACCCACGGGAAGAGAGGGGGTGGCTAAATTCTTTAGTGCCGTAGCCACACAGCACATTGGAACCACACCACATTGGAACTTAAGAAGCCGACCGATGGCGGGATAACCATCCAACTGCTGGCTTTGAAATACACAGGCCGAAGACGGGCAGCAGCGTCTTCGGTGCGACAAAGTCAGTTCTGCGGTCACCAACCCGCCTGCCCAGCGTGGTGACTATGGGCAAAACACATATTACACGTTATTTTTGGCGTAAACTTGTTTAGGCCTATGTCCAGCAGTGGACTGTATAGGCTGTAATGATGATGATGATATCAAAACCGTCGCGCCGTCAATAGTCTTTGAATCGTTACGGGTTTCTGTAAAGAACTCATTATAGACGGCGCCACGGTCACTTAGACCGAATATAAAATCATCATATCAAATTGGCTAGAGCGCCGACACGGTCAGTCGAAGATGCAGGTTCGATCCCCGCTGGAACGCCCGCTTTTTGATATGATATTAAAAAATGCTTAGAATTTGTGTTTGTACAAATATTTATTTCCGGTCTGGTTGTCACCGTGCCTCGGAGAGCACGTTGAGCAGTCAGTTCCGGTCGTTATTATAGAAACCTGATAGCGATCGTTACTCATAGTTGGGAACATACCCAACCTGCAGCGGAGCAGCGAGGTCGATTAAGCTCCGATCCCCTTCAATCTCGTCTGCATCTAGAAAGAGGGCTATGCCCAGCAGTGGGATGTTGCAGTCTGAAGCAAGTGTAAAGAGGAAAGATGTAATTTTTTGTTTGTTTATGATAGATAAACACAAACGCCTCTGGCACGTTAAGCAGTCGGCCCCAGATGTTGTTATAAATACATGATAGCGATCGTTACTCATAGTAGGGCATCGCGTGTGATTAAGCTAAGATGCTTCTCCGACATAGAGAAATAAGCTTCTGCCCAACAGTGGGATAATACAGGCTGAATCGGTCGATATGTATTTACGTACTGTTACGAACACACAAAGAAACTAGCGTCATCTAGCAGCAACCATTGAAACCACGCAAAGACAGCGACAGCATGAAACTCTCTAGTCAATACTAGATGGCATTAGAGGAACTACTGTGGAACTATATAGAAGTATAGTCTCGAAAACCGGGTACATGAGCGAACTTTCCAGAATAATCTGGGCCTCGTCTCGGCCGATATAAATAGCGATAGCAGGTCTTTCTGTCCAAATCCTTCGAACCCTAACACGTAACAGTACATTAGTGTTTCAATTAAGAATTGATTCCCAAAAGACTTCAAAATAATCATATTTGCTAATTAAAAAAACTGACTTAAATTATATCAACAGGAAAACAGTAAGCAGACGAAAAAAATAGTCAAGTAAATACGCGTTATGAGAGATAACTCAAAAAGTACTCGTCAGATCTCAATAAAAATTAAATAGGACACGTGACAAGCAGCAACTGTCTAATAAAAAAAATAAAAAACATCGAAATCAGCCCACCCAGTAAAAATAATGAGATGACACACATAAAAAAAAACATGTCATGTCGCGGGATAAACATGTCATATCATGGGATACCAGATAGGAACGAAGTTCCTCATTATAAAATATTAATTTCAATTTTTATTCGGGATAATAATAAAATAAAATAATTATTCGGGTGTACAAATTTATTATGATTTTTTTTATCGATAAAAATCAAAATTATATTAACACCTTTATTTTATTTACAATTATGTATAAAAATAAAAAATAATTATCGAATGATATTATTTATTATTTATTACTAGCTGACTCGGCAAACGTTGTCTTGCCGCTAAACGCTATTTAAAAATAGGGGTTGATCATAGAGGATTAAAGATTTAGGATTGTATGTATTTTTTAATGTTGTATCATAAAAAAATAAAATAAAAAATAATATATTTTTTTAGGGGGATGAAAAATAGATTTTCGATTCTCAGACCATCCCAATATGCATACAAAATTTCATGAGAACCGGTCGAGCCGTTTCGGATGAGTTTAACTACAAACACCGCGACAGGAGAATTTTATATATTAGTTTTATTTCTCCTTTTTGGAAATTTTATCAATTCGACTGTATTTTCTTTACTAAGAAGTAAACTTATTATGTGTATTGTACGTGCATATCAATGTAATTTGAAGACAGTAATTTTTTTTTGATGACGCGTTGGCGCAGCGGTCACAGTACTATTGCGCTGGCGGTCGTGGGCTCGATCCCCGCTCACGACAGATTGGCCATATAGATGTTTGTCGTGAGCGTTTACCCCCGACGTAGGAGAAAATACTACTGGGGCCGTTGAATCTGAAGAGTATATTTATTTATTTATTTTTCTTTGATAACATACACAGCTTAAATATATACAATACACAAACACAAACACAACAGTTTCCATAAGTAATTATTTTTTCGTACTATTTATATACAGTCGAGCTTTTAAGCTCCAACAATATACGTAAGGTGAAGAGTAAAATAAAGCTTAAAGCTCAAACACGGAACGAGGGCAAACGACTCGGAGGAGCTTCCCACTACAAACTTGCGTTGAACGAGGCAGCATATCTTTTGTATTCGACTCTACGTGTTCTGTGGTTTTGCTTACATAATAATATGATTCACGGCGTCTGGTAACTATGACGTACATAAATATTTGACATGATCTCATAATAATGCTTTATTAGTTTTGTATGCTGACGCTTTGTTTTAACTGAGGTGGGGCACAGCAGGAATTTCATGCTCAAAATCTGGAGCAGCCCGACTGGGGTAGTACCTCGACCTTACAGAAGATCACAGCTAAATAATACTGCTTTCAAGCAGTAATGTGTTCCTGTTGGTTAGTAAGGTGACCAGAGCTCCTGGGGGGATTGGGGATTGGGTCGGCAACGCGCTTGCGATGCTTCTGGTGTTGCAGGTGTCTATAAGTTACGGAAATCGCTTACCATCAGGGGAGCCGTACGCTTGTTTGCCGACCTAGTGATATAAAAAAAAAATGTTATTTGCTATTTTGTGTGCAACAAAGCCAGCCCTGCGGTTTCCGACCCACCTGCCCAGCGTGGTGACTATGGACAAAACACACGATTTCACGTTATTTTTGGCGTAAACTTGTGGAGGCCTATGTCTAGCAGTGGACTGTATACGCTCTAATGATGATGATGATGAGTTTTGTGTGATTGTATCTGTTTTAAAGATGTTGTTGGGCCAGTGCCCTGTGCCGCAGTGGTTAGGGAAAACTGGTACCCGATGCTGGCTAATGAAGTGGACTGTATTTCTTCATATCGTATGTTGTATGTGTTGTTTAATTTAACAAATATATAAAACTATGGACGTTTGGGATCTCGGATAAAGAAAATAGTAACGCTGACAGCCGATTGAATTCGCCGCTGCACTCGCATCGTCGCCGGTGATCTCCGCCGCCTCCCGTAGCCCGCGACTCGCGATCATCAGGCGCGCGCGTACTCTAACAGATGTCTACCCCTTCATATGTAACTTGTGCCAAAATTATATATTGTATCATAGGGGAGGTTGGCTGATCATCCTTAACACAGATTATACCTATAATCCATGTAGGATTATCAGTCTGAACTCAAATTTTTTTTAGTGTAATTAAACCCTTTGCATAAGTAAGTTTTTGTAATTGATACAATTTGTTTAAAATGTTTATTTGAAATAAAGCTTATTATTATTATTATATCAAAAAAAACGAGTGCGTTTTAGATCACAAGACTGAAGTAAAACTTAACTAACGCAACCCTCTCTCTTTCCATCTTCACTAACTTATATCTCCCTCTCAACTACCGTTCGTCTCACCCGATTACACCTTTCGTAACTCTCTCGTCACGCATTCACCAGCTTACACCCCAAGTCGAGCGTGCGTAAAGAATTTTTACTTCAATAAACGTATATATAAATAATACATATGTCAGACTCAAAACCTGTTGAAAGATTTATCCAGCATATAAGTTATGAACAGACTAACAGCAGGAAGTAGACTACCATTAGGACTTATATCTCCTCAATCAACAAAGTACAACTTACAGATTCACGTTTGCGAATACAGAACTCTAATAAACATAATAGAATTCGATGGCGAAAAAAGAATAATATATCAAAACTTTTATCTGTCGGATACCGTCATCTGTCAGATAGTATTATCCACAAATAAAACAGGTTTTCAAGGTGGAAATCGAACTCACAATCATTAGAGCGGAAAGCGGAATCATTGCCGACTGCGCCAATTAAAACTGCTATGTTAGTATCGATTAGCGTCCTAGCCTGCATCTGTAAATGCTAATTTCAATTCGGATTAGTTCCAACGGTCCGCAGTAATTAACATGATTTATGACATTTTGAGTGATTCATTATTAACAGATATCAAATAAAGGAGGAGGTTATTCAATTCGACAGTATATATATATATATATATATATATATATATATATATATATATATATATATATATATATATATATATATATATATATATTATAACTCCGTCGTTTATGAACCGATTTTGATAATTATTATTTTGTTGGAAAGGAGATATCCTAAGTGTGGTACCATGATAAGAATACCAGGATTTGATGATAGGATCCCAGAGAAATCGAGGGAAACTCTCGAAAATCCGCATAGCTTTTTACTGGGTGTACCGATTTTAATGATTTTTAATTTAATCAAAAGCCGATGTTTATCATGTGGTCACATTTAATTTTTATCGACATCTGATTACAACTTTTGGAGTAATCTTTGATAATGCGTATTTACTTGACTATTTTTTCGTCTACTCACATTGCCTGCAAACACAATTATTTTCCATTAATATTTTGTACAATCGTAAAAATATATAAACATTTTTAATATCCTATCAAAAATCGACCGTTCCAGCGGGAATCCAACCTGCATCTCCAACTGACCGTGTCGGTGCTTTAGCCAATTAAGCTATGGAAAAAAGTGTGCTCTAAAATGAATTCTTTACAGAAACCCGTAACTATTCAGTGTTTCATATTGCAATGAAAATCTTTGACAGGAGACGACACCATGCTATTTTTAATTCGTACGATTTCATTTTTGTGTTACCCATACATTAGGAAATTCTAAACATTTTTTTTATATCATATCAAAAATTGACTGCTCCAGCGGGGAAGAACCTGCATCTCCAACTGACAGTGTCGGTGTGGGTCGGTAGAATTCCCTAATGTGTGGGTAGCACAAAAATAAAATCGTACGTAAAATATGTGTTTGACAGAAAAAAATGTTTATGACATTCTATGTTATGCCAAGTCACGATACTTTCGAAATTAACTTCTTATATCTAAATGTAACAGCAGTGGTGCTGAGTTATGCTTTACAGCGCTTTAAGCTGTAGCGAGATATAACATATAACAGTATACCAGCAGTTACTGCACCAGTACGATTTAGTTTTCGATTTTAATTAATTATGATTTGATTCATTGAATAGAACATTTTAATTTGAAATATCACAGATTGTTGAAGCATCAGGCTCAACTACGCTTCAAGACGCGGTTGCTTTTATTTTTGGTAAGGCGTCAACTAAACGATAGTGACGGTGAACAAAAAATTATTGATTAATATATCGCTAGCTCTGCTCAAATTAAGATCTCAGTCTTTTATTTCAATTTCCATGGATTCCTGAATTTTTAAAACCCCTTGCACGCACACAGATATTGTTATTAAGATTAATTGTAAGTCCAAGTTTCTGACTGCGAAAAGTAAACGTCTCCTTTCTGGGTTACGGTATTCGCATGTATAACAAAATCCCACATTTTTTTTGCAACTTTCTCAACATAAAGTGTTTATTAAGAATAGATTAGTAGATAAAGCGTATTATTCGGTGCAGGATTACATAGTTGATAAAGATGTGTGGACTTAGTGACGCTATATTTCATGCAAGATATTACTAATTTTGTTTATATATTATTTTCAAAAGAGTAACTGCGGAGTTTCTTGCCGATTCTTCTCTGCAGAATCTACATTCCGAATCGGTGGTAGCTTCACTTTTGAAAATAATAATAACTTATAAAATTTTAATTTGTAAAATGACGATTCGAAAGTGCTTTTGAAGCCTGTTTGAATTAAGTTATTATTGATTTTGATTTTGATTTTGAATTTGATTTTAAGGAGTAAACTCAGTAAATAAAATAAATAAATAAAAGCCTTTTATTTCATGCGATATTTTTGAACATTCGTTCTTTAAAATCTGGTTACAGTCATGAAAAAAATATAGAATCGATTATTTTATACATTAGTTAGAGAGACATGACCATTTTGATTTTTTCTTATTATAATAATGTTAATTAATTATAGTTGCGTAAAATTAAGTAAAATAAAATTAGAATTTAAAATTATAAAACAAAATTTTTTAAAAAAATTCGAAAATAATAATTAATATTAAAAAATACAACAAGTACAAGCAAAAATAAAAAAGTTAAAATTAAAAAAATAAACATTAACATTCAAAAGTACAAATTAAAATCAAACTTCATAAATAATATAATTTTTCTTTATAAAATTTTAAAAATTAAAATCAAAATCAAAATCAAAATTAAAAGAGTAAAGAGTTTACTTTTTTAGTAAGCTCAGTATTGTGTCGTAAATACAATCGTGTGTACCAACTCAAGTTGGCATCGTCTGCTAGCGATATTATTTTAAGCACCTCATTTTTTCCAAGCCATCCTTTATCCTCCCCTCAAGGAATGATTGATTGTGACCCATCGTGTTTCTTACTCAAAGTAACTTGAGACAGAGAGGGATCTACATACAAATAACGCACTTATAAAAGTTCCCTTCATATGTATATATAACGAAATTGGAGTGTCTTGTCTGTGTATAAAAACAGTAATAAGAACCACGTAACTTATTTGAAATGTTCTCAGCGAGATTTGCATTTCGAATCGGTGGTAACAATTAATTTACTAAAAGGGAATAAAATTTTTGTTTGTTAAATGTCGATTCAAAAGTGCATTTCATCATCATCATCATTCGATCCTATTGCAGTCCACTGCTGGACATAGGCCTCTACAAGTTCGCGCCAAAAATGCGTGAACTCATGTGTGTTGCCCATAGTCACTACGCTGGGCATGCGGGTTGGTGACCGCAGGGCTGGCTTTGTCGCGCCGAAGACGCTGCTGCCCGTCTTCGGCCTGTGTCTTTCAAAGCCAGCGGTTAGACCGTTATCCCGCCATCGGTCGGCTTCTTAAGTTCCAAGGTGGTAGCGGAACTGTGTTATCCCTTAGTTGCCTCTTACGACACCCACGGGAAGAGAGGGGGTGGCTATATTCTTCTTTGGTGCCGTAGCCACACGGCACAAAAATGCATTTAGTAATTATAAATTTCGAGTTTTCGATTTCGAGTGACAGAAATTTCACCTCAACGAATGTAACTACAACTTAGATAAGCGTATTTATCTAACAGATAAGGTGGAATTTAATAAAAAGATGTTTTTTATTCAACTAGATATCGCCAAACAAGCGTACGGCTCACCTGATGGTAAGCGATTACCGTAGCTTATAGACGTCTGCAACACTACAAGCATCGCAAGCGCGTTGCCGACCCAATCCCTCCAGGAGCTCTGGTCACGTAACTCACCACAGGAACACAGTACAGCTTGAATGCAGTATTATTTAGCTGTGATCTTCTGTAAGATCGAGGTATTTCCGCAGTCAGGCTGCTCCAGATTTTGAGCAGGATCTGATGTGCCTTACCTCAGTTAAAATATTTTTATTTTATTTTTATTTTATTTTATTTTATTTTGGAAACAAACAGTACAATAATACAAAAAAAATCTTATAAAACTAATACATAAACCAATAAAGTTTCCAATAGTAAACAATTCATTAATAAGCTAAAAAGCACACATTAATAAGAAATAATCGATACACACAGAAATATAAATAATTCAACAGTAGTAAATTGAATAATTAGGTAAACATGTACGAATAGAAACATTTCATACAATCATCAATTAAATAATAAATAATTAAAAGATAACAAATGCAGATATATACAACATTAAAAATTAATCATACCATAATCATACTATAATAAAATTATAATTAAACTAGCTGTGCCCGCGGCTTCGCCCGCGTTGAAATTAGTGTCACAAAGTTTTCCCGGCAAACTTCCAGTGAAACTCTGATCAAAATCGGCTTAGCCGTTCCGTAAACCTTCTTTTTGCCAATGGTGGAGCCCTGTCTCCAATGGTAAAACCGCATGAAAATCCGTTCAGTAAATTTTGAGTGAATCGATCACATACACTTTTGGGGACTTTGTTTTATAATACACTAACTGTTGCGCACGACTATGTTCGCGTGGTTATGAAGATATGCATTACTATTAAGATGATTAACGCAAATTATTTTTTTATTTCAGTCCCTTGAAGTGCTTATCAAACTGAATAACTTTTTAAAAGGCACAATTTAGTATAATTTAATAGTTATTTTTATTAAATCTCTCTATACACCACATTTTTAGTTTTATTTTCAGGCTGTATATGTTTCATACAAACTATCAACCCCAATTAAACCCCCTTAGCGGTGGAATATCGTAAAATCCGTTCTTAGCGGACGTCTGCTAACTATAATCTACCTCCCTGCCAAATTTTATCTTAGTCCAACCTGGATGGATAGACCATCCAGTGGTTTTTGAGTTCTCGTGATGAGTGAGTTAGTGACCTTTCGCTTTTATATACATATATAGATCTCATCACCCCCTCACCATCTATAGAGCATATATTTTAAATTTCAAGTCTCTTACTAAAAAAACATAAGACTTTCATACAAACTTCCAACCCCCGTTTCATCCCCTTAGGGGTCGATTTTTGTAAAATTAGTTCTTAGCGGATGTCTACCCTATAAGGAACCTACTTGCCAAATTTCAAGTTTTTAGCTGTTATAGTTCCGGAGATTTCGTGATTAGGGTGTCAACCTACCATCCCCCGTTTTAACCTCAAAAAGGAGTTGATTCCTAAAGATACATTATTTGGACATCTTCTCACCATCTAAAGAGCGTACATTTTAAATTTCAAATCTCTTACTTCAAAAACATAGGACTTTCATACAAACTTCCAACCCCCGTTTTATCCCCTTAGGGGTCGAGTTTCGTAAAATCCGTTCTTAGTGGATGTTGATGTTCTATAAGAAGCCTACCTGCTAAATTTCAAGTTTGTAAGTGTTATAGTTTCGGAGATTTCGTGATGAGTGAGTCAACCTACCATTCCCCGTTTTAACCCCAAAAGGGAGTTGCTTTCTAAAGATACATTATTTGGATACCTTCTCACCATCTTTAAAGTATAAATTTTAAATTTCAAGTCTCTTACTTCAAAAACATAGGACTTTCATACAAACTTCCAACCCTCGTTTTACCCCCTTAAGAGTCGAATTTCGTAAAATCCGTTCTTAACGAATGTCTACGCTCTATAAGGAGCCTTCCTGCCAAATTTCAAGTTTATAGGTATTATAGTTTCGGATATTTTGTGATGAGTGAGTCAACCTACCATCCCCCGTTTTAACCCCAAAAGGGAGTTGATTTCTAAAGATACATTATCGGACATCTTCTCACCATCTATAGAGCATACATTTTAAATTTCAAGTCTCTTACTTCGAAAACATAGGACTTTCATACAAACTTCCAACCCCCGTTTTACCCCCTTAGGGGTCGAGTTTCGTAAAATCCGTTCTTAGTGGATGTCTACGTCCTATAAGGAGTCCACTTGCCAAATTTCAAGTTTGTAGGTGTTATAGTTTCGGAGATTTCGTGATGAGTGAGTGACCTTTCGCTTTTATATATATTATAGATTAATTTATAACAAAATCAAACTAAAATTCATGAATTATGTAAATAATTAATGATAAATTAAAAATTTATTGCATATCGTAATTCACTCCTTAAAGATTGCACTGAACAAGTTGCAAAATCAATGTGATGAAAACATTGGTTGTACATTTTACATGCTCTAAAAGTAAAATTATTCTGCGTATATTTGGTCCTAGTTCTAGGCACGTAAAATAGGGACTGATTACGTGTATTTATTTTGGGACACCTAAATAATATATTACTTAGTAGATAAGGGGAATCAATAAAATTACGAAGTAACTTAAATAAAAATATTTGGTCTCTCTCCAATCGACGATTTTCTAAAGAAGGAATATACGGGATATCTTGAATATGCGGCGAAGCTTTGTAACTTAAAAATTTTATAAATTTATAATTAATTTTTCAATTGAGCAACATGACATTTGTAAAATGGATTCCATACAGTTGAGCAGTATTCCAAGATAGATCTTACAAAAGAGTTATAAAGGAGAATAATTGTGCTGACATTTTTAAAATCACGTCCCACTCTCAACACAAAGCCAAGCATTCGGAATGCTTTAGCAGTAACAAAATTAATATGTGACTTAAAAGTCAATTTACTATCGATGTAAACACCCAAGTCTCGCACCTCGGTAACTCGTGTTATTGTCTCTTGATTAAGTTGATAATTAAAATTAATTGTGTTAGTCTTACGAGAAAAGGATATCACGTAGCATTTTTTTATGTTCAGATACATAGAATTCACTGAACAGTAATCACACAATTTGTTTAAGTCACTCTGAAGTAGTATGCAGTCAGAATTATTAGATACACACCTAAAAATTTTCATGTCATCAGCATAAAGAAGTATATCTGAATTCTCGAAAAATTTATGTATATCATTTATAAAAATATTGAAAAGTAGAGGACCAAGGTGCGAGCCCTGGGGTACACCAGAAGAAACGGGCACAAAAGAGGAAACATGCCCTTTCACTGTCACTGCTTGGCTACGGTTATATAGGTAAGAAGAAAGCCATCGAAGTAGATCGCCATGTATACCGACTCTTTCTAGTTTATTTATCAATATTGCATGTGGTATCTTATCAAATGCCTTAGAATAGTCGGTATACACGACATCCACCTGGTAACCCTGATCCATGGCAATAGAAACGCGATGGACAAACTCACACAAATTACTCTCCGTTGATCTCCCGTCCACAAACCCATGCTGTTGACTCATTAAGAAAGGCCTAAGACTCGGATAAATATTGTCATACACAATTTTCTCAAACAATTTAGCAACAGTAGACAATTTTGAAATCGGTCTGTAATTTTCAACATTATGCCTATCACCAGACTTGTACACAGGAACAACGTAAGATCGTTTCCAAATATCTGGCATGATACCCGATCGTAAAGATATAGAAAACAAAAGCAGAAGCGGATAAGCCAAAGATTTGTGGCACAATTGCAAAAAAATAGGTGGCAAGCCATCCGGTCCTGAACCCTTATCAACATTCAACTGCCTGAGATATTTCATAACAATATTAACAGTAAGTTCAATACGTCCCAACGACAAATTACTTTTAGAAGACACATTACCTTGGGACCCATAAGAACTAGCAATGTTAGACGGCGCTGAATAGACAGATTTAAAGTGTTCGTTAAAAAATTGACATATTTTGCTTGCATCGGAGGTGCACTCATTCTTGGAAAAAACATCTTTAGGTATATTTACTGAAGCCCTTTTAGACCTAATGAAAGCCCAAAAAAATTTACTATTCCTATTAATTTTTAATTCTGATTGATATATATATTTATCATAACACTCAATTTGGACTTGTTTTTGACGGTTTCTCAGATAGCTGAACATGTTGTAGTCAGATACTCGACCATAGATTTTCCATCGCCTATGACAACGCAACTTATCACATATTATTTTTATTAGACCATTAGTATACCAAAAAGGATACCTTTTGTCGCCTTTTAAAGTTTTTACCGGAACATATTGCGAAATTATGGAGTTAATAGTATCATAAAATAAATTTATAGCATCAGAGATATCACCGTTACTAAGCAAATGACACCAATCAATACCAGATATGACTTCATTTATTTCATTATAATTAGCATTTCGAAATAAGCGCACCTTACGAGGAGTGGAAAAAGTAGATCTATCATAAGCAATACTTAATTTCACCTTAAGTGTAGGATGATGGACATCTTCCTTTGTAAGAGGAGAATCATTGCGACTCACAACACAGTGAGAGTTGCTAATTACTAAATCCAAATATCGCCCATTTTCATTAGGGACACTGTTAAATTGTTTTAGGTCTGTAATATTTAAGAAACTGAACAAAGAATCAACTCCAGGGTCACTATCATCAAAGTTACACATGCTCATAAATTTCCCATCCCAATCCCAAATACAGTTCGAAATGTTAAAATCTCCAATTATAAAAAAACTATCATCGGGATGCGTCAAAACTTCATTTGTGATATGTTCAAAACAATCACAGAGAGATTCAACATGGAATCTACTGTGAGGAAAATAGCAACAATAAATATGGAGCTGCTTAAGGAGAGGTCCAATTTCTAAAGGAATAGAGACTTTAATTACTTCACCAGCAAAATTCTTCACATCAATTGATACTGACGATCGAACCGATATATCGGTCTTAACTGCGACTAAGACACCTCCACCCATACTATCACCACGAATTTTATACTCACGATCACGCCGATATACCAAATATCTAGAATCAAACAGTTCTTCGCTGAAGAGCTTATCCATCAGATAGCTATATTAGCAACAAATGAAATACAGACTAAGAGTTTTAGTACACGAAATTGAATATTTTAATGAAAAAGTTTTAATATAATGATCGCTCTGATGGTGAAGGATATGCATTTGACTAGTCCATTGGCGCAGTTTGTAGTGGTCCTGCTATCTGTTTCGAGGGTTACGGGTTCGATTCCCGCCTGAATCTGGGTGTAGTATTTGTATTTATTTATGTGTATTATTTGTATGTTTATAAAAAAGTTTATGTATTCATTTTATTTTATTTTTATTTTTATTTATTCGGAAAACAAACAGTGTTTCATTACAAAAAAACATATCCAAATGAAAACTATACACCAATTACATGTTTTCACAATTAAATTACAAAAGCTTGTTCACTTGATACAGTTGTATTAAAATAATAAATGCCACCTACGGATCAGTTCGAAAGCCGTCAAACCAAGTGTTCGTCAAAATAGTTTTGAAATGAAGTGTTGAAGAAGTAAAGAGGTCAAGCTGAGTGGATGCCACCACACTATTTAAACTTTTAGCTCCACGAATAAAAAAAGAGTTTTGTCTATAATTTGATGCGGACTGCGGAATGTCCAAACATAAAGGTTGCCTAGATGTTTTATAAGGCACCCTCAAATTAATCTTCGAGAGTAAATGTGGAGAATCTACACGATTTTGAGCAATTTTGGCTAGAAAGACAACGTCGGCAATTTGTCGCCGTTCCCGTAAGGGTAGTAAATGGTGTCTACGGCACCTTGCCTCATAATTGCAATCGTTGATTTCCAGCCTGTACTGTAGATATTTCAAAAATCTACGCTGTATGGACTCAATCCTATCAATGTAGACATTATATCGTGGATTCCAAACCTGTGAACAATACTCGAGAATACTACGCACCAAGGAACAATAAAGGACCTTAATTACCTTTATACTATTAAATTGGGAACTTGACCGAAAAACAAAGCCCATAGTTTTATTAGCCTTTTTACAGATCAGGTCTATATGCCTGTCGTATGTTAATTTAGAATCATGCATAATACCCAGATCACGGATCTCACTTACCCTGTGTAACACCTGATCTGTAAATTTATATAGAGTTTTCAGGAATTTAAATTTACGAGTGAAAGTCATACAGTAACATTTCTGAATGTTTAGCTGTAAGTTATTACGAAGGCAATATTGCTCGAAACGTTCCAAATCCTCCTGTAATAGCTTAGAATCGCTTGGTGAATCGATATTTTTAAATATTTTCATGTCATCGGCGTACAGAAGGAAGTTAGAGTGTTGGAAACAGGAGGCTACATCGTTTATAAAAATATTAAAAAGCAAGGGCCCAAGCAATGACCCCTGGGGAACTCCAGAAGGGACATTATTCCAGTTTGATGAGAATCCGTTCACTACTACTGCTTGCGATCTCTTTTCGATGTAGGAGGTAAACCATCGGTATAAATTACCATGAATTCCAGCAAAGAGAAGTTTTTGTAGCAATATTTGATGATCAATGCAATCAAAAGCTTTGCTAAAATCCGTAAAAATTGCGTCAACTTGACCCCCAGAATCCATGCCAGTTGTAACAAAATCTGTGAAAGATAAAAGATTAGACGAAGTAGAACGCATCGCTAAAAATCCATGCTGTTCTGGAATAAAGAATGATGATAATGATTGATAAACTTGAGAATACACTATGCGTTCAAACACTTTAGCGAAGAGGCATAATTTAGATATAGGTCTGTAATTCTTGACATCATTTTTACTACCACTTTTATGTATCGGGGAAATAAATGCGGATTTCCAAATACGAGGTACGAGTCCCTCCGAGATTGAGCGCTTGAATATAATAGATAAAGGCACGGAAATTGATTCAGCACATTTGACGGCAAAGATGGGTACAATCTGGTCTGGTCCTGAACCCTTGGTTAAGTCCAATGCCTTTAATAATTTCTTAATTGAATCTATACTGATTTCTATATTACTAATACAAACAGAGACGTTATTTGGGTTTAAAGGTGGATAATTTAAGTTGTTCCTATGTGACAATGGAGAAAGAAAAGTGGATTGGAAAAATGAAGCAAAAAGATCACAAACACCTTGTCCAGTATCCGCAGACTGTCCCTCATAGAATAATTTAGACGGAAGGGAGTTAGAACCCTTATTGTTGGATTTTACAAACGACCAAAACTTTTTTGGTTGCCTAACTATCGCATCTTCCGTGCGTTTTATGTAATTATTGTAGCACTCCTGTTCCAGACGTTTAGCCCTAGTTCGAAGAAGTCGAAAAGTGTCGAGGTCAGCCATATTACCATAAACTTGATATCTTTTATTATATTTATATTTTTCTTTCAGTAGTTTCTTAAGTGAACAGCTATACCACGGTGGAAATGATGAAGAACTTATTATTTTATGAGGGACATGTTTATCCCTAATATTGTATAAGTGGTGGTAAAATATATCAACGGCATTGTCCAAAGGGCTATTGTTCAGGTCCATCACCCAGTTCACTTTATTTAGTGAGGAAGAAATGGCCTCGTAATTTGCTTTGTCATAAAAATATTTAAGTCTGCGATTAGTTCCAAGTGAGTCATCCAGAGCACAGGTCAAAGTTAGATCTAACGACTTATGGTGAGGGTCCTCTGGTACCAGAGGATCGTCACATGCCGATACACACACGTATTCGTTACACAAAACATAATCAAGTATTCTATTGTTAATATTTCTATTTAAGTTAAACTGATTAAGGTTGCACTCTGCTAGAGTATCGAAAAATAATACCTGCGATTCGCCAACGATCCCATTAGGCTGCAAACAGTTAATCTCACCATTCCAGTTGATGTTGCTTAAGTTAAAGTCACCCAAAATTAGAAATAAGTCGTTCGGACATGAACTAACAATGAGCGACAGCTTCTCTGAGAAGTTTTGCAATTGTGTATTGAAAGAATTACCTAAATTTTCCTTACATAAGTATAGAGTGCAGATGTGAATTTTAATTGAGTGTGATCCCCGTATAGTTTTTTTCGTTGTGATTGTAACCCAGATGTCTTCAGCAGAGGAGTGCCATTCTGGGCGTCCCACTGCGGTTAACCGACGGTGAGTAGCTAGCAATACTCCACCTCCGTACCTCAACTGTGTTGATTGATAATTCCTATCACGCCGCCAGACAATATACCTATCATCGAATAATTCATTATCACCTAGACCATCCGGAAGCCAGGTTTCCGTTAGTGAGATAATATCGTAAGAGGACAGGAGCACACCCCGTTTGAACGCGTGAGTCTTGGTGCGTAGTCCTCGAGCATTTTGGTAATACACTTTAAGGTCGTACGAAGCCATCAGTAATCATGATACACATATACACACATATATATCCATATATACCCACACACACATACACAAACATGCACACACATACATACATACGCATACATACATACGCATACATATACGTGTAAAAACTTATATACATATACACGCACATACATAAATACATATAAATAGAATCAACGATCTGAGCAAAACCGCAAATAATAGGATTATCAAAAGGGTAAAATAATAATAATATGAGGTACCAATTATCACTATAGACAACCACAAGACCAGTTGACGTAGGAGTGCAACAATCACTCACTCTCCCACATAACAAAATGAAGTATAACTTCATTATTACATATATATAGGTATGTATATATAACAATATAAATACACTGTCAGGCAGATAATCCCCGGAGGGACGGGTACTCACATTTAATAACAAAGAATACACATCTGTAAAATATAAAAGTATATAATATATATTTTGTAATAATGGTAATAATAATATACCGTTACGCGTATAGTACTTGGAGGGATAGGCATTTAGAATTATATTAGTATCAATTCGAACCAATTTTATATTAAAATAACAAATAATAACACCATTAAACAGTCGGGTAGATTTGAAATAGTTAATAATGGGTCTTGAGTAGTCGAGGTCATTGACAGGCGAAATTAAACTTAAGTTAAGTAGCGCGCAAACTAAATTGGGCACTACGATAATGTATAAACGTACCCATACAGGTGAACTTTGCGTCAAAGGCTGCATACTCACGTATGATATTTGCTTGAACTCTGCAACACAATTGTATTTATAAATAATATTAAACGATAACAAATAAACGGTGACGGCTCTCAAACCTTGTAACAATGCTTCATATAAAAATAAAAGATTTAAGTATAATAACGAAGAGGTCGAACTGATATTCAAATTATTCTGACAAGATCCTTCTCGCACCTTATAAAAAATATTGGAGAAGTATCAGACTTCCTAGCCATAATTTTTGAGTGCTTAACCCATATGTATTTGAAATTATTATTCTTTGCCAGAGATTTGGCTTTACTCAGCAAAACCTTGTTCCGTTGGGTTAGGTGGTCATTCACGTAACAATATCCAGTAGATGCAAAGCCCAAGTCCGACACCGACAGCCGAGTCTTGCGCGAAGACGAAACAAAATTTTCCTTAATATATCGGTTGTTAAAAGAAACAATTATTGGTTTCTCAACATTCGGTACACGAGTGGGCACTCTGGCAATATAATTGATGTCTTCTTTTTTTATAGGAAAATTACACTTATTACCAATTCTCTGAGTTAAATCATAGAGATCTTCATTATTTTTTTGTGGTATTCCCCTGATTTCAACATTATTGGATCTAGCCCACTGATCCCTAACGTCAAGTTCTTGGTTTAACTTGATTAATTCCTCCCGCAGCCTCGGCACATCATTCACCATCTCCTCAGCTTTAGCTACCCTCGATTCCAAGGACTTTATAGTGCTCGAAAATTGATTTATTGACTCATGTGCCATTTCTAGCGATGACTTCAGACTGTTGACATCAGATTTGATGGATTTGATGTCTTCCATCAGGGATGCCAATGGAGCCAACTGCAGATTAATATAGTTTAGTTGTTCAAGTATATTGTCCATCTGACTAACCGCTGGTGAGTTAGGAGTCGGCGAAAGTGATGGGCCCGCCTTGCACTTCAGACAGCGCCAGTTATTCCTTCTGTCACCAAGCTTCCGAAACCCGGCCTCAGTAACTCCAGCACAACCGAAGTCGTACCGATTTTTACACAAACTGCACACTGGACCGTCAGAGTGTTGAAGACCGCAACTCGAGCAGGAAAACATCGTGAAAAGTTTGAGAAACACTGAAATAACTATTCAAACGAACAAGCGTGTGTTTAGCGACAATGCTAAGAGACGACTGAATTCGAGACGATTCAATTAGACATAATTGGCAATTTTGAAAGATTTGAAAGATTGAAGTCCATAGTCACCACGCTGGGCAGGCGGGTTGGTGACCGCAGTACTTTGTCGCACCGAAGACGCTGCTGCCCATCTTCGGCCTGTGTATTTAAAAGCCAGCAGTTGGATGGTTGTCCCGCCACCGGTCGGCTTTTTAAGTTCCAAGGTGTTATTGGAACTGTGTTATCCCTTAGTCGCCTTTTATGACACCCACGGGAAGAGAGGGGGTGGCTATATTCTTTAGTACCGTAGCCACACAGTACATCATCATCATCATTTCAGCCTATCGCAGTATTGTATTGTTAAACAATAATTGTAACGCAATAAAAAGTCCCAACTGGCGTAAAATAATCAGAACAATGCGTGCTTGAAATGGGACACACATTCAATTTCTTGTCACGTACAGGTCGTGGCGTACATTGTGAATGAGTGTGACGCGTTTAAAGCAATTTTCGTGAATTCGTGACATCATTTTGTACAAACGTGTGTAATTTCGTATTGATGGTTTTTACGATGATTCGGCGCAGTGGAATAGTTATCGGCATGGATGTTGAGTGCTGACCTTCAACTTCACTTCAACATTGTATCGATGTAGACATTTCATGATTACTAAGTACTACATTTAATTTTTTATATTTGACTAACTTCATAAAAAAAACCTAACCTCTAGGTTCACAATTCGACTGTATTTTTGGAATTTAAATAATTACCTAATTTACCCCAGGAGCTCTGGTCACCTTACTCACCAACAGGAACACAACACTGTTTGAAAGCAGTATTATTTAGCTGTGATCTTACCTCCTCTGAAGAACCTCGACCTTACAAGGTCGAAATACCTCCGTAGTCGTCGTAGTTTGATTGTACCTGTTGCGCTGGCGGTTGCGGGTTCGATCCCCGCACATGATAAACATTTGTATTGGCCGTACACAACACGTGTTTGTGCAGCCCTTGTGGGTCTCCCCACCGTGCCTCGGAGAGCACGTTAAGCCGTCGGTCCCGGTTGCTATCGTATCTACACCTGATAGCGATCGTTACTTATAGTAGGGAATATATCCGCCAACCCACATTGTCACAGCGTGGATAAGGCTCTGAACCTTCCCCTACATGGGGAAAGAGGCCTATGCCCAGTAGTGGGATATTACAGGCTGAAGCGTAACTTGCAATGTAAGCGCGTAACATTTTAACGATCCGATCCTTTTAAATTTATATAGATATATAACCGTCATTAAAAATAAAAATAAAGGTATACAAAAAGGAAACAAAAGCGATCGTAGTTTCCTGCAATTAGCGTCTGTGACTGAGATACTGTAACATGTCGCTGCAAGATACGTGTGCGGTGCAAGTTGCAAACTAAACGAGTATTAATAATAATTGTGTTTTGTCGGTTTTTTTCGTTTGCTCGCAAACGAAAAAAACCGACTTCAATTACATCGACAAGTAATACAACGTAAATAGACGAAAAAAATTAACAAACGCACTAGTCGTCACCACGATTTACGAGGGTTTTCCTCGATTTCTCTGGGATTCCATCATCAGATCCCGGTTTCATTATCATACACTTACGATATCTCCTTTCCAATAAAAAAAGAATAATCAAAATCGGTTCATAAACGACTAAGTTATCCCCGAACATACAATAATATCTATATGTATACGTATACGGTCAAATTGAGTAACCTTCCCCATTTTTCGAAGTCGGTTAAAAAATAGGAAACAAAAGCAATCGCAGTTTCCTACAATTAGCGTCTGTGACTGAGATACAATAACGCTTCGTTGCAAGATACGTTAGTGGTGCAAGTTGTAAACTTAACGAGTATTAATAAAAATAATATTAAAACAATTTATTTATTACTAGCTTCCCCGCAAACGTTGTTTTGCCATAACACAAAATTTCAAATATTTTTCTCAATTTGATCGCAGCACCAACTGTCGGGACAAACTGAAATTAAAATAGAATAATATTTAATATTTGATGCTGCGATGGTAGCCCAGTCTACCGGATCCAATGTAAAACATTCCAAAATTAACAACTACTTATAAATGAAAAATTAGTTAAATAAACATTTTCCAGTGGACCAAATTGTGAATCTAAACCATCCTCGAATCCCCTTGAACTCACACGAAAAATTTCATCAAAATCGGTCCAGCCGTCTAGGAAGAGTTCATTGACATACACACGCACACAAGAAATATATATATAAAGATATTCTACCACACTGGCTGTCTTTTATTGAGATAAGACACATCAGGATATTTCCTGCTCAAAATCTAGAGCAGCCCGATTGGGGAAGTACCTGGACCTTACAGAAGATCACAGCTAAATAATACTGCTTTCAAGTAGTGCAATGTTCCTGTAACGATTACGATAGCCTTAGCTCCTGGGAATGGTCAGACGTAGGTTGCAGGGGTATACTAGCGTAACCGCGTACCATTAGCTGGGCCGAACGCTTGCTTGCCGACCTAGTCGTATAAAATTACCAACAGTCATACAAAAACTCATAAAGACAAGTAACGCCATCTATATTTACGAAATTACTTTTTAATAACGCTTCAGCTTAACGCTTAAGCTCGATGTCACTTTGAGTGCCACTTGGTCGTATTTTTAGCGAGCTTCCATAAACATTGTGTACAAAACAAACACACTGCCTCCCTACTCCTTTTTTTTATCGCTGGATAATGCATTTACACACTAACCCCGTCAACCGTAGCCGACGGGGGTGTGGGGCTCCCGGCGTGAGGTGTAATACCGGACTATCCACTAAAAACCAGCAGTGCCCTCATATGGGGCGCCACGGGATGCCTCCTACTCCTGCCTACATCGACATTACATTACATCATAGCTGTAATTTATCTTCTCATTACAACCTATCACAGTCCACTGCTGGACATAGGCCTCCACAAGTTTACGCTAAAAATAGCGTGAACTCATGTGTTTTGCCCATATTCACCACGCTGGGCAGACGGGTTGGTGACCGCAGGGCTGGCTTTGTCGCACCGAAGACGCTGCTGCCCGTCTTCGACCTGTGTATTGCAAAGCCAGCAGTTGGATGGTTATCCCGCCATCGGTCGGCTTTATAAGTTCCAAGGTGGTAGCGGAACTGTGTTATCCCTTAGTCGCCTCTTACGACACCCACGGGAAGAGAGGGGGTGGCTAAATTCTTTAGTACCGTAGCCACACAGTACAATTTATCTTCTAAATAAAGTAAACTAAAAAGGAATAATCTTATCGAATTAGTGTATTGTCGTCGATCCTCGATAACTCTGCTAAGTTTAAATTAAATCTGAGAGTCGGTAACAAACATACAAATATACAGGTGAAGCTAATAAAAAGCGTGTAAAATCGTATCGTCGATTTGAGAACATCCTTTTTTAAGTCTGTTAAAAAGTCGCTTTTTAGTACATATGTATATCTATAACTAGCTTCTGCCTACAACAATTCTGTTATACATAATTTTTGCAAAACTTTTACTGTTTACGCAGGGCACGCAGCGGAAGCTCTCAAAAAGGAAAAACAAACCCAATTTTGAAACATTCTTCATTGGTGCTCCGCTCCTATTCGCCATAGCGTTATGATATATAGCCTATAGCCTAGCTCGATAGACAGCCTTCCTCAAATCGGACCAGTAGTTGCTGAGATTAGCGCGTTCAAACAAACAAACAAACCCTTCAGCTTTATAATATTAGTATATATTTCTAGGTCACTAAAAGACCTAATCCAATTAACATTTTTCTACTTTCATTAATTTAAAATAATAAAATAATTTAACATAATCGACCAATTTCTTCGTATGTGGAAAAACTTAAAAAATGGTACTTCTTTCAGACGAGGATTTTGACGATGCGGGCTCCAACATCTGGTGTCACGGATCCAGGTACCGGCCTGAGCCTCCCGAGGCCCTGGCGAGAGCATCTCACTTCACAGAGCATGAGATCAAGCTGATGTACCGAGGGTTCAAGCAGGTAAGCTAAAATTGCTCCTAAGATCGTAGTGCCAGTAGGCTTTAAAAGTACAATTAAAAAGACCTTTTGCAATTTTAAAATAATATTTGTTTTGAAGTAAAACTTGAAAAGTGTTATCGTTATCGGTTGAGGTGAACGGTGTAAGAGAGAGAGATTGTTCTCTCTCGCACAGTTACGTTTCGTATATCTAAGACACAGTGCAGGCCTATTGTGCAGAAGTTTTACTTCAGTCGTGTGATCTAAAGCACACTCGTTTTTTGTACACATATATAATTATATATATATATATATATATATATATATATATATATATCATTACAGCCTATACATATATATATATATATATAGTTAATGTATGTTCGGGGATAACTTCGTCGTTTATGAACCGGTTTTGATAAATTTTTTTTTGTTGGAAAGGATATATCCTAAGTGTAGTACCATCATAAGGAAACCAGGATCTGATGATGGGATCCCAGAGTAATCAAGGGAAACCCTCGAAAATCCGCATAACTTTTTACTGGGTGTACCGATTTTGATGATTTTTAATTTAATCGAAAGCCGATGCTTATCATGTGGTCACATTTAAATTTCATCGAGATCTGATTACAACTTTTGGAATAATCTTTGATAATGCATATTTACTTGACCATTTTTTCGTCTACCTACGTTGTATTACTTGTCGATATAATTGAAGTCGGTTTTTTTCGTTTGCCAGTAAACACAAATGTTTTACTCGTCTTCCGCCATCTACCGTCTACCTCTGCTATGGTTACCGCAACTTATAGACGCCTGTAATACTCTCTCTGCCTGGGTCTCTTGACTTTGATTGATTCAGTTGATTTTGAGTTTTGCCCTCAGATTAACATTCAGTGATTATTTATATTTATATCGATCGATTTTTATTTCCAGGAGTGTCCGACCGGCGTGGTTGATGAAGAGGCGTTCAAGAATATTTTCTCGCAGTTCTTTCCATTAGGAGGTGAGAACAGGTTTATTGGTTATTGTATTTATTTAGTAAAAACCACCACCAGAATTACATGTTTAAAAAAATTAAAATCGATTATATGCCAAGGTATTAAATATATACATATGATTCCTCTTAAAGGTAGTTACAGCATGCGCTTTAGACAACTAAGTCGTCTGGCTATTCAAAAGATTTTGAACATACAAGATTTAAACAAAAGAATACATACAAAATAAAAAACTAAATACATAACTACTTTGACTAGCCCGTTGGCGCAGTTTGTGGTGACCCTGCTTTCTGCTCCGAGGGTTGTGGGTTCGATTCCCACCCTGAGTCTGGGTGCAATATAAATATTTATTTATATATTTATATATGTATTATTTATAAGTATGTTTATCGAAAAAAAATATGTAGCTATACCAGTCGGCTGTTACCTATAACACAAGCATTAAGTTGCTTACTTTAGGAACAGACGACCGTGTGTGTATTGTGTAGATATTTATTTATTTATTTATTTATTTATTATTTATAACAATTACTATTATAAATTAATAATAGTGCTACATAGCTTTTGATTTGAGGAATCAAATGATTTTAATAGTTTCTTCTTAAACATAACAGCTTATACGATGTATTGGCACAGCGATCAGACTTCGGTCACATCGAATCGTACAGTTGTAAATAACAATATTCTAGCGTTTACGCAAATTTCACTCATTCGGCTACGGCTTATTATGTTTTTTAGATGCGCGACGTTTCGGATACATTGTCCTCCTGTGACATTGCTTGCTTGTCGCGATAAAATCCGAAATAGTTGTTTCATTATAATATTCTAGCGGTTAGCGGTTTCAATTTCCAAACGGGAATCCATCAGTTATGTCCACAGGCTTATATGCCCGTGCTTTTGTTATTCCGATTTTTATTTTTGTTAGTGATCGTTTACTTGGTACACTTCTGCAACTTAAATTAAGAAAACTAGCTATTCTATGTTAGTATCCCTAATGCAGACGTGAGTCCACCGACCAAAATTATGCTAAACTTAATTGATATCTTACATGCAAAAAGACATAGAATTATATTGCGCCTTACTTTACTTATTGTTGTCATTATTATTATTATTATTATCTGTTTATATATACACTTACTTGCTATCTATAATATATGTACACTTATTGTCTAGTTAACGTATATGTACACTTATGGCCTACTTGGCCTACCTTACAATATACACTTAACTCTTGGCCATATTAGAAGCCAGTGTTATTATAAACTTGTAATTCGTGTAAAAAAGTGTGTCTGTAAGCTTTGACAAGAGACTGTAACTTACTCTTCAACAACAGTTATTGTGAAATTGACAAATCGAAATATTCTTTTGAATGAATCAAATTATAAGTAACTATCAACCACGGGCTTGAATCGTTTCTTAAAATGTAATTCCTGAAAATCCCGAACGAATATAGCTTTAATTACGAACAATAAAAACTTAAATCCATCCATTTTTAATAACGTCTTGCACCAGATGCGGTTCAGTTGAAATTAATAAGAAACTTCGAACATTACTTGAATGGGGGTTATTATTTCTCGTAGTAACAGCTTTGAGTTAGACATTTTAATGCATAATTGTATTTGCTCGCAAACGAAAAAAAAAAACGACTTCAATTACATCGACCAGTAGAGATGTACGACAACTTTTTCACTTATATCTAATAATGCGTATTTACTCGACTACTTCAACTGAGGTAGGGCACAGCAGGAATTTCCTGCTCAAAATATGGAGCAGCCCGACTGGGGTAGTACCTCGACCTTACAGAAGACCCAAGCTAAATAATACTGCTTTCAAGCAGTTTTGTGTTCCTGTTGATGAGTAAGGTGACCAGAGCTCCTGGGGGGATTGGGGATTGGGTCGGCAACGCGCTTGCGATGCTTCTGGTGTTGCAGGTGTCTATAAGCTACGGTAATCGCTTACCATCAGGTGAGCCGTACGCTTGTTTGCCGACCTAGTGACATAAAAAAAGACTATTATTCGACTATGAGGTTGTATGTTGTCGATGTTAATTGGAATCGGTTTTAGAAGTGAAAACTTCTTTTGGTGCACAGCACATACATTTTTTCGTAGGCAATTAGGCTGATCCGTCACGCTCTGAGTTGAAAGGCTCGATCGGGTGAAATCGGGTGAGCTCAGGACCGCCGAGTGTACCCGAACGAGAAAGATACGGACAGCTGCTCTTCGCCGCTGAACGGTGAAAGGCTCGATCGGGTTAACTCGGGACTTATTGCGTTATTGCTTGACTGCGATTGCAAATAAAGTTTTCTAAACTCCTCCGAAACGGCTTGACCGATTCTCATGAAATTTTGTGTGGATATTGGGTAGGTCTGAGAATCGAACAACATCTATTTTTCATCCCCCTAAATGTTTAGGGTAGTCCAACCCTAATATTTTTTTTAATTTTTCGATCAATTATTTATTTTTTATTTTATTATGCTTTGGCGTTGAAAAATACATACAACCCTAAATTTCCACCCTTCTACCACCAATCCCTATTTTTAAATAGCGTTTAGCGGCAAGACAACGTTTGCCGAGTCAGCTAGTAACATATAAACTACAAATCGACGGATAATCATATAATACATATAAATGATTTAAAATGATAAAAAAAATATCCGATAACACTATTATTTCTCCGTTAGGGAATTTTAATCAATTATTAATTTTAACCATATCTTAATATTGCTTTCCTATTTTTCAGATGCAACCCAATACGCGCACTTTGTTTTCAACACAGTCAAACACAAGCAGACAGGAAAGTTGAACTTTGAGGTGAGAAATCTTTCGTTCTTAAATATAATAAAACCGACTTCAATTAACATTGACAAGTCTAGTCTATTTTTTTATGTAACTAGGTCGGCAAACAAGCGTACGGCTCACCTGATGGTAAGCGATCATCATCATCATCATCATCATCATCATCATCATCATCATCATCATCATCATCATCATCTTCATCATCATCATCATCATCATCATCATCTTCATCATCATCATCATCATCATCTTCATCATCATCATCATCATCATCATCATCATCTTCATCATCATCATCATCTTCATCATCATCATCATCATCATCATCATCATCATTACAGCCTATACAGTCCACTGCTGGACATAGGCCTCCACAAGTTCACGCCAAAAATAACGTGAACTCATGTGTGTTGCCCATAGTCACCACGCTGGGCAGGCGGGTTGGTGACCGCAGGGCTGACTTTGTCGCACCGTAAGTAGGTAAGCGATTACCGTAGCCTATAGACGTCTGCAACACCAGAAGCATCGCAAGCGCGTTACTGAACCTACCTCTAATCCCCCCAGGAGCTCTGACCACTTTATCCACCACAGGAACTCAACACTGCTTGAAAACAGTATTATTTAGCTGTGATCTTCTGTAAGGTACGACCCCAATTGGGCAGAATATTCCCTGCTGTGCCTTACCTCAGTTAATACATCAAAAACCACTCGTGGAACCTGACTCAAATTTGATTTGGATGACAAGCATTCAGATTTCAAAAAAAAAATGAACCATCAAAATGGGTACATACAGTAAAAAGTTATGAACATCAGTGCTCATTTGGCACTATTGATAGTCATTTTAACTTGAAGAAGAAGAAGTTATGAAATAATGCATTAAAAAATACACTCGAATAGAGAACCAATCTTTGACGTCTGTTAAAAATTAAACAAGGATTTAAATACAAATCAAAATCAAAATCAAAATCTAGATTACGATTTCCTTGCTAGCCTGGTGGTAAACATTTTCTGAAATTCCAGGAATTCCTCGATACCTTATCCCGTGTTGCTCGTGGATCTCGTCAAGAGAAGTTATCCTGGGTGTTCGCTCTGTACGATGTGGATGGAGATGGGCGGATATCGCGTAGTGAGATGTTAGCTGTGGTACGTGCGGTGTATGAGCTACTGGGGCGGGCGGCCGTCCCGCCCATACATAAGGCGGCAGCTGAGGACCACGTTGACAGGATCTTCCACGTGAGTTTTTGTGATTTGCGTCCAAACTATCTTTATAGATAAATATATTTAACACACACACGGTCGTCTGTTCCTAAAGCAAAGTAGTGTTTGTTATAGTTGACAGCTGACTGTTGTGGCTATTTTTTTTTTTTTTTTTTTTGATAAATATTCATATAAATAATACATATATAACGAAATTAAAATATACACTATAATTGTATAGGAAAACTTTAAATTAATTAGTAGATTTGATTCTGTCGTTTTCGAGTTTTTTGTTCATTTTATGTACTCATATATATATGTCTGTATATGGACACAACTTTCTACATCTGATTCTGTCAGGATGAGTAGTAAGTCCTTTTGTAAATTGAATGCAATGTATGGTGCGATAAATACTACGTTATAATGCTGCTGAGGAAGGGTTATTACTCTATCCAATTCAAAATTTTCCTTAATTACCAAAGGAATTTTGATTTCGATTATCAAATAAGAAGAAACAATGTCGCCGTTGACCTTCATTAACTTATAAAGTTCTTTACAATCGTTTTTATCGGCAGGCAAAGTCAGGTCATTCGGTATATGTCGGTATATGATATTTAATTGTTCTTCCAATTGTTCAGGCGGCAACAAATGTGCGTCTAAATGACGGACTGATGGACTTACTACTCATCCTGACATAATCAGATGTAGAAAGTTGTGTCCATATACAGACAGTTTTTTGGTCCTTCGAGCCGGATTGCTGTATCTGGATTCTCCAAATGTCGATGGGAATCCGTAGAGTTTATAGTCTTGATTGACTGTTTTTTTGAGTAATTTCTCGAAGAAATATTTATTTTTTCTCGAAGGATCAAAACGACTGTATGTATCCTCGAAGTAAGACTGTTGTCTTGTAGAAAACTTGCAGGTTCAGAATGACTGAGCGCAGCTTGTCAGCAGCAAGGCTGTATTCCCCAAGGACCAAAATGACTGTATGATCCTCGAAGAAAGACTGTTGTCTCGTAGAAAGCTTGTATTTTGCTTGAAGTTGCTGTATTATTTTCCAAACGTCGATGGAAACCCACAGCTTGTCAGCAGCAAGGCTGTATTCTCGAAGAACCAAAAAACTGTATGATCCTCGAAGAAAGACTGTTGTCTTGTAGAAAGTAATCTCGAAGGACCAAAAAACTGTTTGGTACAGTCTATGGCTGAGTGAGAGACAACATGTGAGGGAAGGTTATGAGGGAAACCAAACCCAATGAAAGTCGATCTAACACTAAATTTATTAGGATTATTCTGCCTATATATACCCAAAATAATCCTATTAAATTAATTAATTGTTAATAAATAATTGTTTCTAGTTGTTTTGTTGTATTAACCCCATATGGACTTAAAATCTAGTCTGAAATAAAGTATTATTATTATTATATTATAATTCAAAATAAACCAAAAGATATATCTAAAAAATGCTGTCCAAGGTCATTATTCCATACGGTTTATACTTTATTGTACACCACAAATATATTACAAACAAAGCATAAAGATAGTTACAGACAGTGAAGTACAATGGGCGGATTTGTGGCTAATTGGCCATTTCTTCCAGATAACCCTTATAATATAAAATTAACCAAAAGATATATCCAAAAAATGCGGTTGAAATTGTGGGTACAGTTAGTTTTATATTGTTAAGATATAACTGGTGTCGGAAGTGAGATTTGGAGATGCCATTGACTCCGAGAGAAGACTTCAAGGACTTCAAGGGCGTCAGGACAAGGGCACAACGAGCTGCGGAGGCCACACCTACTGGGGAATAAGCTCCGCCCATCGTGGACCAAGCTCCGCCCACTGACCCCGCCTATCATGCCCCGCCCACTGACCACGCCCCCTTGGCCCCGCCTACTCGGATTCAAGCCCCACCCACTCGGACGCAGGCCCCGCCCACTCGGACGCAGGCCCCGCCCACTCGGGCTCAGGCCCCGCCTACTCAGGTTCAGGCCCCGCCCACTTTGTCTCAAGCCCCGCCCACTGGATCCGCCCACCTTACCACGCCCACCAGTGACACCGTAACTTCTACAGACTCTCAAGTGGCTCTTCAATTAGGAAGTTTAATTAAATTAATGGAGCTGCAAAGGGCTGAAATTCGTCCTTTGTAAGAATCACAAGAGCAGCAAAGGGTTGAAATTCGTAGTGCTTTGCGAGAATCACAAGAGCAAACAAGTTTCAAATTGCAAGAATCACAAGAGCAAACAAGTTTCAAATTGCAAGAATTACAAGAGCGACAAAAGGCTGAAATTCGTGGTGCTTTGCAAGAATTACAAGAGCAACAAAAAGAGCCCCAAAAAAAACGCTTTGGGCTGTAAAAGATGTTAGTGACGCGGTGACTAAGCTTTGAAAAGATGTCGACGTAGTGGAAGAACGAGTTTCCGGGTTAGGATTGGATCTTGAAAATGTGAAAACCGGCCTCGCTGAACTACAGAAGAGAGTAGTACGCCTTAAAACCATGGGAATTGTGATGTCTAGCGGAACTACCGGAGTGGCGCAAGGACTGTCACATACAGGAAACGGGTTCCAAGACTTGATGGAGGCACTTGAATCCCGATACGGGGATCGACATCTGGAGCACGTGTTCCGTGCCCAACTGCGTGACAGAGTTCAACGCCCAGGAGAAGGATTACAACAATGGGCGTTGGAAATTGATAAACTCGTCAGAAAGGCACATCCAAGAGCCGACACCAAGATGGTAAACACGAATATTGTTCAAGCATTTGTCGACGGAATCAAAGACCTGGAGGTCAGAGCTGCAGTGAAGCTTCGTCACCACACCTCGTTAAAGGAAGCATTGGCGCATGCTTTAGAGGTCGAGGCTGTTCGCCATGACATACGGCAGACCCATAAGATCCGCGAGGTTTCTGAGGAAGTCAAAGAGGCGAAGGCTCCCACGAAGAAAAGCTATGGAGTCATGTGCTACAAGTGCGGCGAGAGGGGCCATCTTCAGCTCAACTGTCCGCAGAAGAAGACCCAGATAGCAAGGATGAAAAGGATCGAGGAACAAATAGAGGAGCTGAAGAAGCAAGGGGTTTCGCCCCCTGCCTGGGATCAGGAGTATGACTTCAAGACGAAACACCGCAGCGAAAAGATGCATGGGAATGCCGACGCACTCTCACGAAGGCAGTGTTCGGAAGTCTGCAAACATTGTGTTAAGCAGGATTCTAATGAAGTAGCATTAAAGCTAACGAGAACAAGTCCTTTGGGTATCTGGGAGAGTGATGCTATGAGGGAAGCTCAAGAAAGAGATGACGACTTTCGGCACATTATCACATGGAAGAAACGGGGTGACGTAAAACCAATCTGGAATGAGGTTACACCCACTGGCGCTGTCACTAAGGCGTACTGGGCTTAATGGGACAGTCTGATACTTCAAAACGGAATACTCTACCGGAAATGGGAGAAGACTAACGGCAGAGAGTTCCACCTTCAGATAATTGTCCCAAGAACGAGAGTACCAGATGTTCTCCGTGAAATACATGATGGCGTATCAGGAGGTCATCTAGGTGTCAAGAGGACGTTAACAAAAGTGCGAGAACGATTCTACTGGTTGCATTGTCGAGATGATGTGTACATCCGGATTGCTCCCGCAAATGTACTACTTGCGCTGCTCTAAAAGGACCACAGACCAGGAGCCGTGGGAATCTGCGGTTGTATAACGTCGGTGCACCGTGGGAACGAATTGCAGTTGACGTAGCGGGGCCATTTCCTGTAACGGAATCGGAAAACAAGTATTTTATGGTCGTCATGGACTACTTCACCAAATGGCCCGAAGTGTTCGCCATACCAAACCAAGAAGCTACAACAGTCGCTTCTAAGTTAGTCGAAGAAGTGATATGTCGCTTTGGCGCGCCTCTAGAAATCCATTCCGATCAGGGCAGGAACTTCGAATCGCAAGTATTTCAGGAAGTGTGCAGAATTTTGGGCATGCATAAGACGAGGACCACCGCGTACCATCCACAGTCTGATGGAATGGTTGAGAGATTTAACCAGACCCTTGAGAGGCATTTGGCGAAATTGGTAGACGACAAACAAAAAGATTGGGACAAGTATATACCGCTCTTCCTTCTGTCGTACCGAACCGCCGAGCATGAGAGCATAAAAGCTACCCCGGCGTATGTCAATTACGGAAGAGAATTACGAATACCAGTAGACCTATTGACTGGAGGGTCACCGGAGGGACCAAATACCGTACAAGACTATGTCAGCGATTTAACGGAAAAAATGCGCTATATACACGCCTTGGTTCGGGAAAATGGGTTACAGTCAAGCGAGAACATGAAAACCAGATACGGCCGGAGATCGAACACGAGCGGTTTCAAGGAAGGGTCACTGGTGTGGCTGCATAACCCAACCCAGCGGAAAGGGAAATCTCCAAAGCTGCAGACCAAGTGGGACGGTGCATACAAAGTGGTTACCCGACTGAATGATGTGACTTACAGGATTCAAAAGCAACCAAGAGGGACATTCAAAGTGGTACACATAGACCGTCTGGCGCGTTACCATGGCAGTAACAACGATGCTCGGTACGAGCATCTCTAAGAGGGGAGTAGTGTTAAGGACACACAAAGAAACTAGCGCCATCTAGCGGCAACCATTGAAACCACGCAAAGACAGAGACCGCATGAAACTCTCTACTCAATACTAGATGGCGTTAGAGGAACAACTGTGGAACTATATAGAAGTATAGTCTCGAAAACCGGGTACATGCGCGAACTTTCCAGAATGGTCTGGGCCTCGTCTCGACCGATATAAATAGCCGCAGCGAGGCGAGCGAGTCAGTTCAGTTCAGTTTGAGCGATCTTCGAGGCGACTTCAAGAGTGGAAACTAGTGATCAAGAGTGATACCAGCGAAACCTACGACAGTGGCTACGACTTAGGACATCGTTAGTGCTTAGTGATTGAACCTAGTGCTTTGTGTTGGACCTAGTGTTAGTGAATAAAGTCTTGAAAAGAGTCAGCAGGTCTTTCTCTCCAAATCTTTCGAACCCTAACACGTAACAATATATATGTATATATATCTCGTATATATACATATACATATATATATATAACTTATAACTCTAACCCCCCATATATATTACTTATAACTCCCCCTCCAGCTCATGGACGCGAACGCGGACGGCGCGGTGACGCCGGACGAGCTGGCGCGCTGGTGCGCGCGCGACCCCGCGCTGCTGCGCTCGCTGGACGCGCTCGACACGGTCTTGTGATCCGCGGGTGAGCGGCCGCGGCCTCATATATATTACTTATAACTCACCCCCCAACTGATGGACGCGAACGCGGACAGCGCGGTGACTACGCGGTCACGCGGTGACAGCCCACGCCCAGTAGTGGCCGCGCACCCACTTCTGGGCGTGGGCTGCGCGTATGTGATGCCCACAGTCACCACGCTGGGCAGGCGGTGGTGACCAGGGCTGGCTTTGTCGCGCCGAAGACGCTGCTGCCCGTCTTCGGCCTGTGTGTTTCAAAGCCAGCAGGATGATTATCCCGCCATCGGTCGGCTTCTTAAGTTCCAAGATGGTAGTGGAACTGCGTTATCCCTTAATTCCTTACGACACCCACGAGAAGAGAAGGGGTGGCTATATTCTTTGATGCCGTAACCACACGGCATTCGACTTTACTTAATGTAAAATACGCGTTGGTGCAACGGTCACAGCACTGGTTTGTGGCTGTTGCGCTAACGGTTGCGGGTTCCATCCCCGCACATGAGAAACGCTTGTATTGGACATACAAATTTTTGCCGTGATCTGGGTGTTTGTGCAGTTCTTGTGGGACTCCCCACTGTGCCTCGAAGAGCACATTATGCTGACGGTCCCGGTTGTTATCTTACACCTAATAGCGATCGTTATGCATAAAAAAGAAATATATCCGCATACCGGCATTGAAGCAGCGTGGTGGATTAATCTCTGATCCTTCTCCTACATGGAAAAAGAGGCATGAGCCCAGCAGTGGTATATGACAGTCTAAAGTGAGCAATATATGTATGTATTAAGATATATTGATCAAATTCTCCATATTTCCAGTTCCAGTCGACACAGACACGTTCGGTACCAAATCAACGATCCTGGATGACAAATCTTCAACGTTCGACAAAACTCCGGCCACTTCTACCACTTCTATAAACACGACCAAAACTGAAAAAGACCTGGACTCCAAGAACAAGTGCAGTCGGGTGGTGGCTAGCGTGCGAGCGTTGCCTAGGTCTATCCCAGTGCCTAGCTCTCCTGGACACGGGGCTAGCGCGCCTAGGTATGGCTCTGACTCCCCGAGGTCTGTCCGCTCCACTGCCACACCCCCTCCTCCACCGCCGAGGAACTTTAAACGGTGGGTTGTTGTGATCTCTGATTTTATTAATGTTTAGCGGTAAAATAAATATTGTTTTATATATTTGTATACCAATACCGTAGCTTTATCGTAGTTTAGACGTCTGTAATACTACAAGTATCGCAAGCGCGTTGCCGACCCTACCTCCAATCCCCCCAGGAGCTCTGCTCACCTTACTCACACTGGAACACAACACTGCTTGGAAACAGTATTATTTAGCTGTGATCTTCTGTAAGGTCGAGGTACTTCCCCAGTCAGACTGCTCCATATTTTGAGCAGGAAATTCCTGCTGTGCCCTACCTCAGTTATATTTTATTACTTGTCGATATAATTGAAGTCGGTTTTTCTTCGTTTGCCTGCAAACACAATTATTCATTTATTTGTTTATAGCTGTAACTCCTCGTGTTTCAGACAAGAGTCGTCAGCCAGTTCATCACAGAGTCCGCCCGCTGTTCCCGTACGAATGGCAACAACTGTAAGTCTTGAACATATCTGTATCTTGGGCAAAACCTGGAACTATAATATTTCAGTAATTACTAGCTAAGCCGCCAATCCCCCAACTAGCAAATAAGATTCAGTATTTTTAGTTAAATCCATTATTGAAGTTGTGTCAATGATTACGATTCAGCCCGTAATATCCCACTGCTGGGCATATACCTATTTCCTCATGTAGGAGAAGAACTAGAGCTTAATCTACCACGCTGCTGCTGTTTGGTGGATATATTCTCTACTATGTACACGAGATAGCGATCGTTACTCAAAACAATGACTATATCCGCGAACCCGCAGTGAATCAGTGTGATGGATTAAGCTCCAATCCTTCTCCTACATGAGGAAAGAGGCCTATGCCCAACAGTTAGTGTTACAAACTGTAGTGTTACGAAATCCTAGGCACGCCCATGTCCTATACCATCCGATTTCAGTAACAATACCCTTTTTTCAGACAATTGAAAATACTTCAAGGAAGACCAAACGAAAAACAAGTAGAACAGCCCGATGAGATGAAATCTAGTGCTTTGGATGCTGGGAACAACTTTCGTGCTTTAATACTCGATACTTGAAATATTAGATTACTATGTACAATATTCTACTTATATTTTATTAAAATTTGTGCTAATAAAGTTGATATGGCAGAAGGAGAACTGTGTTCACATTAATTGGAATCGATGGCATTGGTGACTATGGGCAACACACATGAGCTCACGCATTTTTGGCGCGAACTTGTGGAGGCCTATGTCCAGCAGTGGACTGCAATAGGCTGGAATGATGATGATGATGATAATGGCATTGTATTGTCTTATTAGGCGTTTGATTTTTATAGGCTATTAACTGATGGTAATCGTGATGTTAATCACCAACTTCGAAAAAAGGATAAGATTATCAATTTGACTATTTTTTATTTGTAAATCCTCATAAAATTTACTGGGTGTTCCGATTTTAGTGATTCTTGTTTTCGTCGAAAGTTGCTTATTGTCATGTCCCGTTTAAATTTAATCGAGAACTGCGGACTTTTTAAAATATATCCAATAGTGTGTATCTAATTGATTATTTTATCGGATACTTACATGGTATTACTGGTCGATGTAATTGAAGTTTTTTTTTTCGGTTACAAGCAAACACAATTATTCCATTCGAAATGGCCCAGCAACTCACATATATGGTGTTTAAACAGCTAAAGATCATATTTAAGATGTTATTATGGAGTCACTTTCCATGAAATCTTCCATACACTTCTGCAGTACTAAATGATTCTCTAAAGCAGTTCTGGCTTAAACCATTTAATTGACCATCTCTTGCGATATTTTAGAGTCATTACTGTGGTCGAAGACTGATAATCATGACCTATTTGCTGTTAATGAGTAGGTATTATTGGATACATTGAATCATTGTGTGATGTTATATAGCCTATAAAAATCTCAGTTTTAGTTTTTGATAGTTAATTATTGTTTATCAAGTTGTTGAAAGTAGTTTATGATTCCGCCATTTCAATATTTGTGTACAAATTTTAATGAAATTGGAAAATTGCCTTTAATTATTGTAAGTTATTGTTCGTGCTTATCTTAATAACTATAATACAAAATTAGACAACTCGATGAATGAAGGACTCGTGCTCAAAAAGGTATAAAATACCTGTACTATAAATCACCAGACCTCCCTCCCAAGTTAGGAATACAGGACCAGATGTACAGAACTAAGACAAAAGGAGACAGGCCTCTTTTTGCCCATGCGATGTATACAGGCTGATTTGCTTACTTTGGTAAGTTCTCTGGTCTGGATTTATATGTTGATGGTTGCTTTGGTCCTAGCTGTTATAAGTAGCTCATATCGTTACTCTTACTTTAAGGTTTTTCGATTCAAACCATTTTCTGTCTTTCAAAAGCAAAGTGGATTACCAGATATTCTTTGATATGGACAAATTTTGGCCCAGCAGTGGGCTAAGTTTAATACGCACGGACAATAATTTACAATAATGTTCTTGATTAACTTTTAAAAATTTCTCTTCAAATCTTTCTTCTATTAGAAATAATAATGCATGAGAAACTTGATTATTAATAAATTTCGGTCCAAAAGTAAGCTATTACTAACATAATAAGAATAGCCTTAGTATATGACATATAAAAATATTTTTTGTTTTATATCTACATTCGGTTCCTATATTCGGAAAACGATTTGTTCTTGTTGCGTTCTAAATTTAAGGGATAGTAAACAAAACGAACCGTTTTCTGATTATAGGAACAGGGCTTTAATCAGTTGATTGGCCGATTATATAGTATTTGCCCATAATGATAGAGTAATGTTGAAAGTGTAAACCTAATTACTGTCGGTCACCCTCCTCGTGCCTCGGAGAGCACGTTAACCTTACTAAAAAAGGAGGAGGTACTCAATTCGACTGTGCATATATTTTTCTTTTTTTATATTTGTTATCTTTTAATTTTCCAGTGTAAAATTGTGACCCCCACGCAATCTTATAATAAAATAAAATGGGGAGAAAGGGACAGTGATCAAATACAGAAATATACCGATTATTGTAATAATAAGCTACGCACAGTGGAATATCCAGCGGATCTTTGTGCATGTACCGATAAAAAGTGTTTCAATGTCGACCATAAAATTAAAATAGCATCTATGTATGATGAAATTATATGTATTCTGAGAGACTCAGCAAAATGTAGCTATAAAGATAAAAAAGTTAAGAGGCACAGGTGTATAACGGGCTGGAATATGCACGTTAGTGCTGCTCACAGGGAGGCTCGATTTTGGTATCAGTCTTGGTTACTATATGGTAAACCATACTATGGTTTTATTTATGATAAGATGCGTGAATCGAGAAAGCTATTTAAAACGAAGTTAAAATATTGTCAAAATAACGAGAAACAAATAAAATTGGATATAATTGCACAAAATCATGCTGACAAAAATTTTAACAAATTTTGGAAAAATACAAATAAACTTAATCCAAAGTCGAGCCTCCCCGTGAGTGTAGATGGTAAGTTTAATCCTACCGATGTAGCGAATGCCTTCCGTGAGCACTTTAAGGTGGAGTGTCCCCTCCCTCTGGCGTCACAGGAGTTCGATGCTGGGTGTCGCGACGGGGACCTTACTATCAAATTTTCTGAGTTCGAGGTCGCCTCGGTTATCAAAGGAATGATCGGAGGTAAGTCTCCCGGTCACGACGATCTCAGCATCGAGCATCTGAAGTACGCGGGGGTGCACTTGCCTCGAGTGCTTACTATGTTATTTAATTTATGTTTAAGCCATTCTTACTTGCCGAAAGAATTGATGTTTACTGTTGTTGTGCCTATTATAAAAAATAGAACTGGGGATGCCTCCGACATGTCCAATTATAGGCCTATATCATTGGCTACGGTTATAGCCAAGGTGCTTGACGGTTTGCTTGACAGAAAACTGACCGAAAACATTGACATCCATGACTTACAGTTCGGTTTTAAGCCAGGTCTGTCCACAGAGAGTGCCATTTTCTGTCTCAAGCAGACCGTGCAGTACTACACGGCTAGAAAAACTCCAGTCTATGCTTGTTTTTTGGACTTGTCAAAGGCATTCGATTTAGTATCATATAATTTATTGTGGAATAAGCTAAGATGTGAAACCAGTCTACCTTCGGATGTCATATCAATATTTAAATATTGGTATGACAACCAAAGGAATTGCGTTAAATGGGCTGGCTCGAGGTCGGATGAGTATGGGCTTAGAATGTGGAGTGAGGCAAGGAGGGTTGACCTCACCAAAGCTTTTCAACTTGTATATGAACAAACTGATCGAGGGGCTCAGCAGCACTTACGTGGGATGCCATGTAGGCGGGACGTGCATAAATAACATAAGCTACGCAGATGATATGGTGTTGCTGAGCCCGTCGATCGGTGCCCTGACTAAGTTACTTAAATTATGTGAGGAATACGCAGTGGCTCATGGGCTCAAATATAACGCGCTTAAAAGTGAGTTCATGGTTTTTCAGGCTAAGGATACGAGGAGTAGGAGAATTGCTTGTGTTACACTAGGGGGATCCCAGCTAAAAAGAGTAGACCGATTCAAATATCTGGGTCACTGGGTCACTGAGAACTTGTCAGATACGGTTGACATTGAAAGAGAGCGTAGGACGTTGTCTGTTCGTTGTAACATGTTGATTCACAGATTTGCACGCTGTAGTAAACAAGTCAAACTGACGCTTTTCAAAGCTTACTGTCAATCTTTCTACACTTGCAGTCTGTGGGTCGACTTCACGCGGCGAGCTTACAGCGCACTGCGCGTCCAATACAATAACGCGTTCAGGATGTTGTTCGGTCTGCCACGCTTCTGTAGTGCGTCGTCTATGTTCGCCGAGGCGCATACTAATTGCTTCTACGCGATCATTAGAAGCGGTGCGCCTCACTGTGGAAGCGAGTGCGTGGAACATCGAACACCGTCCTGAGTGTGTTGGCCGACCGATGGGACTCCCCATTGATTCATCGCTGGATACAGCTCCATGCTCCCGCTGCGGACTACTATTTTTAGTACGGGAGTCTCACCGGAAACCACAAATTTTAATTTAGTTTAATTTAATTAATTTAATTTAATTTAAGGCTGGTACTTGTCATGTGGTTCCAGTTAAATTTGATTGAGATCTGACAATTACTTTTAAAGGTATCCCTACTTTAAAGGTATCCCTAATAATGCATAATTATTTAATTTAATAATAATAATAATAATAATAATAAAATGATTTATTGCCACATATATACAAGTTAAAATAGGACGTTAAGTAAACATACACAAAAAAAAACATGAAAACATAACATATATTAAAACGTATTAAAATTTGACAAAAAATAAAATATGAATAGGCAATAGGAAGTGGCTCAGCTTCAGCTGACACAGAACGATAGTCCCATGCAGCGCTGTTTTTCAGCCACTCCCTTCTCCCTGTGATACTGGGTGGGAATAAGCAGTGTGCTCCCCGGTTTCCGTACGACTTTGTAAATGTATCCAAAGCAGGACATTGACCAAAAAACGGTTGTAGTATAAACAATAATATTATAACATGTAAAAGTTACCCTTGCGTGAGCATGCATTTGTGTGTGCGTGTGTATGTGTATGTTTGTGTATGTGTGCTTGTATATGAAAAAATCATTTTTGGAAAAAAAAAATTCTCAGATCAAGCAGTTTCCAATGGGCATGACTCAGATTCTCCGCAGCAATTTGTCGATTGAGTAAAGCTTTTCGATACTTTGTCTTAAACGTTTCAGTACTCATTTGACATCTCAATGGGCGACATCTATCGCGCAGCATATAAACTAAGGAACTAAGGATTGACGTATCCTACATCGCGATATTTAAGTTATCCAAAGATTTAACATATATACAAGAACCCGGCAAAAAATGATGGGAGCAATAGCCCACCAGACGCAACTTCCGTCTGGTCGGAGGATCCTCCCTTTTCAATGGCGGAAGAGGAACTTTACACGTTGTCCCTTACGCACGCACAAAATTGATTGTTTTATTGACTATTTCCTCATCTTGTCGATGTAATTGAAGTCGGTTTGGGTTCTGCGAGCAAACACATTTTTACAATTCACAGTTTTACACTTTCAATATTATCAAACAATAAAACTATCGAATTTTGGTATATTGTTTTCTAATGTTTACGCGAATTTCACTCATTCCAATGAAATAACTTTTTCAGATTTCATAGCGGTTTATTTTTTTGCGGTCACCAACCCGCCCAGCGTGGCGACTATGGGCAGATGAGTTCATGACATTTTTGGCGCGAATCTGTGGACGCCTATGACCAGTAGTGGACTGCGATAGGCTGAAATGATAATGATGATGAAGTTTTTTAGATGCCCGATGTTTCGGATACTTTACAGCAACCATGATCACGGGAGGACTTGTCCCTAAAAAAATTAATAAACCGCGATAAAATCCGAAAAAATTGTTCCATTGTTATGTAATTTGGTAGTCAAAAAATTATTATTTATAAGAGATAGTTGCCAAATTCAATTCTATTGTACTAAGATATTTACTATAAGCATTTCTTCTTTAGTCGAAAATAATCTAGACTTCTTGTTTTTGGAAAATTTACTTACTTGTCCTATTAAAGATGTTTATAAAATACATATCGCAGAATCAGTCTGAAAGCAGATGAGCTTGTGCTGCTGGTAAAACTGAGGTATAATGCTATCCAGCAGATAAAAGCTTAGGATATAATAATGTTTTCGACCTCTATCTAACTCTTTGATAGTTAAATATTTGCTATCAATAGGAACTAAAAGTTGTAGTTTTAATTAGTTGAGGTGAAGCTGGCAATTATTCACGTAGCTTATCCTTAACTTATGTACGTTAAGATAACCATGATCAGCCTTTCATAGGCCACTGATGGACGTAACCCTCCCAGGGTACGCCACAAGACCCAATCACCCACTTTAGCCATCCAGCCACGTCTTCGGTCAATCTTGTTAGATAAATTCTATCAAAAATATTGGAAACTGGTAGTTCTTGAGTTGAAGGGACAAAATCGGATCAAACGCTTTTTTCAGACGATATTTACCAAATGGACTTTACCTTTCCAGGAATCGTGTTAAAACAAATAAAAAATTGTTTTACTAATCATAATAAATATTATCCAGCGTATAAGTTATAGATTATCAGCAGGAGATTTATTAGTTAAATTTTAGATCCACAGCGAGCGACTAGAAATATTTGACTGATAAAACTTGGATGGTGAAAAGGGAAGTATATTTAATTATCTGCTGGATAGCGTTATACGTTAGATAGATTTATCAGTAACCTCTTAATCAGGCAATCAGTAGCAATCAACAATAACGGTGGTTTTACAATATTTGCATATGTATTTTGTAAATAACTTCCTTTTAGAAATTTAGAAAAAAAATCTATGGCTTCTAAAGCAAATTCTCAAATTATTAACAATAATTAATAATTAAATAATTGTAAGCACTACGAAAGCAATTACATATATATTAAGGAATATGAATTTATTTATGATTTATTACTATTTAAAGATATTTTATTAATATGTGTTCAAAATCGAGATCAAAGATGATATTTGTATTGCACCGTATTTGGGTGTCATTTACATCAACTGTAGGTGTCATTTCAAATTGTTATTCAATCAACCGGAAGAAAACTCGATCATAATTATGAAAACACACTTGATGTACTTCAATTAAAAAAAAATTGTATCTTTTTCTTCAATTTTGAAATAATAATTCTGCCAAAATTGTATTCAATTCAATCTAAATTTACATACTTGTTATATTTTATTTAGATCCGTGTTGAAATTGTAAGGCCCTTGATATTTGGAGGCCTTTGTAATTTTGGCCCCCTATTACTAGGGGGCCTTGGGGATTGATATGGTTGATGCGTCACTAGCTACGTGATTAGTTCTTGTGATGACGCGTTATTACAATGTCACGCCACTAGCCAATCCCCGCACATGGCATACATTTGTGTTGGACATACAGATGTTTGCCGTGGTCTGGGCATTTGTGCTTGTCTATTGTGTGTTTCAGGACCCCTGACACAGGATTAATTAATACTGGGGTTCGTTGAGCGTGAGGTGTTAATTTATCTATTTGTTAATTTTAAGTATTACCAATAATAGTGTTAAGAATTTCGTGATGACTATAATATATTCTATTTAATGATCAAATAAATCTTCTATTTCACGTTGACTCACTATATCGTGTTTTATTTTAGACTAGCAACTGATCCTGGTTTCACTTGGTATTTATTGAAGTGTTTAATTATCATGTCACCCCGGTTTTGTGTCATGGTAAGGTAATGGTAGGTTGTCGGATGGTAAGCGATTTCCGAAGCCTATAGACGCCTGCAATATCAGAAGCATCGCAAGCAAGTTATCAATTCTATCCTCAATTCCCCCAGGAGCTCTCGTCACCTTACTCAGCAACAGGAATACTATACAGCTTGAAAACAGTATTACTTAGCTGTGATCTTCTGTAAGATCGACTACCCCAGTCGAGCTGCTCCATATTTTGTAAAACTGCAATTATATATTTCGATATTTATATATAGACTAGCGGCCCAGTACGTGCTTCGCTACGTATAATATGAAATAATAATAATAAAAAAATTACATCAAATTCATTTATTAATAATACAAAAAATATTTTATCAATTGCTAGCTATTTTAGAACTTAATCCAAAACATTTGGATAGACAATATTTTCTGTTTTTCCATTATGAATAAACAACCACACAAAACAGTATGAATAAACAAACGGCTCTGGAACAGGCAACATAAAGTTGGCCATGTGAAAAACATGATTCCTCTAAATTCAATTATAACGTTATCAATTTGATCAGGAGTTATTTTATGTACCAGCCAAATTAATACATGTGCGTGTGGCAATTCCCTTTTTTGCCATTCGATGGAGTACATATCGCTGTCCCCGGGCAATAAAGCGGTAATATCAAAAATCAAATTTTACAGGAGAAATAAAAGAAGCTAATTTGTTTATAGTGCAGTGTACAGTGATCCAAAACAGACGTTCAATATGTCAAATGAAAGCTATTTTTTTTACCAATTTAACCTTTAAAAAATAATTGGAATCGTATAATTTTTTAATGAAATAATTAAAAAAATGTATAATACAATTCATAGATGATACTATTTTAATTGCAAGATCATTAACAACTTTATAAACACAACAACCACTGAGATTCAGGAATGTAAGAGAATAATACGACGCAATTTCCACTTTAGATCTCGAGCGTACTAGTCGATTACCACCTTCTTCAGGGAAATTTTATAGCCAAATGTTAGCTGTATTATTCACTAATCGCCATTTTAGAAACCTATCAAACATATTGTTTGTTATGTAACCATTGTAACAGACTGACCGTATAATGTGATTTATTTTTATTTTTAACCATATTTTTGACAGTATTATATAAAATTAATCTTTTTTTAATGTTATTACTACCTAATTTGTGTTTCCTTAAATTTTAAATGATAATTATTAAAAAAAAATCATTTCAAATCACATAATTTTTATTAAATATTAGCCTTTGGAAACAAAAAACCCTTAAAAAGAAAAAATACTATATTGCCTTAATTTGAATAAAATCACATAATTTTTATTAACTATTATACTTCGGAAACAAAAATAAAATGGTCAAAATCTTAAAAATTAGATTTCTACTATGCTACATCAACTGAGGTAAGGACACAGCAGGAAAATTCCGCTCAAAATATAGAGCAGCTCGACTGGGGTAGTACCTCGACCTTACAAAAGATCACAGCTAAATAATACTGTTTTAAGCAGTGTTGTGTTCCTGTTGGTTAGTAAGGTGACCAGAGCTCCTGGGGGGAACTAGGGATGGGGTCGGCAACGCGCTTGCGATGCTTCTGGTGTTGCAAACGTCTATAAGTTACGGTGATCGCTACCAATCGGGTGAGCCGTACGCTTAAATAAAATAAAAAATATATCCGATATAGTTACAAAAAAAAAAAATTAAATTGAATCTTCGCTTTCAATATCGATTTCTTCTTCACAGTTCCCAACACAATGCAAATTGTTGTAAAATGTATGATAATGTTTCGGGATTGCCTCAGTTTTGCAAAGGCTCATCAAATCATCATAAAGTGGTTTTGGTAAGGCGATTGGCTCTATGTATAGATTTTTCAGTTCATCTGCTGAAACATCAGTCACTGGCGTCTTTTTGGATCTTCCTCTTGAAGATCTGGTGGTTGATGCAGTATTTAAAGAAATATACTCATCGTCAAAGTTATACTTTAAATAAATAACATCTGGATGCGCTTGAGTAATCTCTAGTCGAGTCTGCCCCTAACCAGTGCCTTTTGTTCATTAACTCCTTTAAATCAAAGAAATTATTCTGTTCCATTTCCTTAAGATGAAACTTTTCACCATTGATTTTCGCATTCATAATTATGCCATACATTTGATCTGGTGTATAAATCGTATGGTTCTTTTTTGCGCGTTCAATAAGAGAAATGCATCGAATCTCCTTCAGACTGGCTATGGCCAGTTTCAAAGTACCTATGTATATATATATATGTATATATAGTATATTAACTATAATTATATTATATATGTATATATAGTATATTAACTCCATACTTTTTGGACAAATATAAATGCAGAGCAAAGATAATCCTTTTTTAATTCTGCCCAGCACAACCATCGGAATAAAATATAAAATTCTTGATGCCACGTTGTGTCTCAGTTTGAATGAAATTTAGGACGCAACTGCCGATTTCATTGGCACCCCTTTTGGCCACTTGATAGTGCCAAAGATAGCAGTAACCTCTTCCACTTAATGAGTTGTAAATTGTAAAGTTATATATAGGATACTTTCGCTTGTAATGAAAGATTCCCACGTCTGATTGAGGAATCGTCAGGACTTTTTCCAGATAGCAACGACAGTAGTCCTAGAATCGGCTTCTATTTTATCTTTAGTTTTGAGTTCACGTACACAATCCTTGTTTCTAATGTGCGTTGTGTAAGCTTCTTGGAGCTGGTCTTTTCTTTCACCAGAAGCTTGACGATACAATGTACATTGGCCGCACATATCTTTTTTAGGTTTGTGAAAAGAATAATTGAAATTTGTATTGAACACAGTTTCATACTGTCGTTTTGAGGCCATCTTTACATCATTTGGATAATTTGCACTCTTAAACCATTCATCAGAATACAGCCTGTATATTTTGGAAATGTTCAGTGTTTCTTCTAAATATAACTTCTTAGTATCTCTTCGGACATAATGTAATTCTTTAACTGGAAATTGTTTTATATGTGCAATAACACTTTGCTCAGTTAAAACACTCATTTTCCGTGGTCTATTTTTATGCTGTCCCCTGTTATCTTTGACTTCTTCAAATTTCCCTTTCTCTATTGCTGTATAAACTGTTTTTTCGGTAATGCTAAGTGTATTCAAAAAAATTTTTTTACAAACGTCAATTGGTTCTGATCCATTTATTTTGAAAAAATACCTTATAGTTTGTGTCCTGTTTTTTGTTCTAACTAGTTGCATTTTTTTAATATTTAAATATCGTAAGATATAGTGCCACTGATCCTCGTGATCACTAAGTTTCCAAAATTCGTCAAATATAGCCTGCCGAGAGACTTGAGAAATATTTTCACCGCATTTCTTATTACATTTACAGGTTTCCTTCATCGTTTTGGAATCAAAATTTTTTTTCGAATTAGTACCAGTATAAACTTGGCCTGAATTGGTTACAATAAATTTCCGGGAAGAAAGGCGTAATAGCATTGTACAGAATAAAATATTTTGCGATTACTTAGTATTAAGTGTTTACAGTTTATTGATATAATACGTTTATTTCCAAAAACGTGGTTAAATTTATTACTGTTACTTTTTGTTTAGAAATTTAGTGTAAAGATGTTCACCGGTTTTTTGTGTTATGTTTCTTAGAGTAATGCAATAATACATAACTTAGTCGTAAGAGAATTATCCATGCAATAAAACGGTTATTGTCATTTATTCTAACGAAATATTAATAAAAAAAACTGAAAAAAATTAGAGTGATAGATTGATACTCAGAGAAGCCAAAAATCAAATAACATTAAAAAGGGTGTAACCGGCGTATACCGCTTTATTGCCCGGGGCCAGCGATATGGCAACGCACCTCTCCAAAAACAATAATTATAAAATTAAATCCATAAGTGCTTTCAATTTTTGCCGTGCTGTACAGTCATGACGATCAGTTGTTGACTGTCCTTCAAATAAATTATTTTTGATGTCATCCCACTGCGGATTACATGTAAATGTAATGAACAGATCTGGTCGACCGTGTTTTCGTACATAAGACATTGCGTCTTGTGCATATTCATTCATATGCCGTGGGCTACAAATATACGAAGATGGCAATATAGTTAAACGCCCAATGTCATTAACATTAGCATCATTTGCTATCGCATCTTGCAAATTAATATATTCTTCGGATCTTAATTTTGCTTGGTTGAAACGAATAAAATTAAGACGTTCAGTTTCTATTTTGGCATACATATCAGTGATGTACTGATGATATAGTTTACCACATCTCAAGATATAATTGTGTGCTTGTGGATGAACCATTAATCGATACGAATAAAAATTCGTGGCACTAACTTTTTTCAGTACACATAGACCTGAAAATAAGTGCAAAATGTGACTTTAGAAAATTATATAAATGAAATGTTAACACACTGAAAGTGGTTCAATTATTTTTACCTGTTCGTCGATCAATCATTGGTATATTGATATGGTAGCCATCGTCACCTTTCCAATGCAATATTGGGTATTGTAATGCATCGTAACTACGATGAATTTCCGAAACACGTTGCAAATGCTCATTTCTGCGATGAAGTACAATATCACGGGATTGAAACTGATCACCAATAGTTACAATTGCAACCTCGTCAATTGTCGGTGCATTAAATCGCCTTGCGTGCTCTCCAAAAGGTGTTCTATCAGCCCTTATTACGATTTTGTGTTTATCAGATAGCATAGATCGAGAGCAATTTTGAATAATTGAACTAATGCATTTTGCTGATGGAAAAACCTTTGTAGCTCACGAATAATTTCTCGTCTTGACTAATCAATCTGACTAATGACAATTTGACTGTTGTAATTAAAAGCAACACGCATTATTTCCGCCAAAACAGCACGACGTATTCGTGATTGCCGTTCAAGATTCAGTACAGATACAGGGTCCACAGATCTATTTCGTGCATTACGTTCACACTGCGATGCATTAGCTTGTGCGCGTTCATCTGCAGTCTGTGATCGTCTTAGTAATGCCACATCGTTTGCATTACGCGTTCGCCGACCTGTATTTGCTCGTCTGGCCCGTCGCATTTTTCCTTCATATAAAAAAGAATAAATCAAATTAAAAACAAATTGCTACATTAATAGTGGTGTATCAGTATTAACACATGACGTATATTTTTGTATGGAAATATATATGACTGCATACATCAATGTATATAAAAATGTCATTAAATAATTCATTTTTAAATCTACGTGCTTCCATCTATTACAAAAAATGAATAAAACACCTGTAAGCGCATAATATATTTTTTCAATTAAAGAAACACACGTGCATACATGTAATTCACTTCAACAGCTCTAAAGTTACCGTTGTTTGAAAATTTAATTCAAATAAAGCCTGTAAACGATATGAAACACCGACGACTCGCTAAAAAACTGAGAAAAGTACATGCACATATATACATAGTACATTTCAACAATTCAAGACTCACCGTTTGTATGAATGCACTCAACAATATGTTTAAAAATATAAACACAAAGCAATAATTATCAATTTGCTTTAATCGAAGCACGTCCACAATTAAATGACCTCATTAATCACATAACGACATGCTTATACTGTCAACATTGAAAAAAGTTTAAATTTGACAGCACAATCCCCATCTTAAAAAAAGTTTCAATTTGACACAAAAATCTCCATTAACAAAAGGATGATGTTACAAAAAATGTGATAAATGAAGAACCGCTCGACGGATTTTATGCAAACTTCACACATACCATCTTCTAAATAGTCCGAACAAAGACTAAAAATTTGGTTTGGATAGGTGAGCTCGTTCTTGAGTTATAAAATTACAACGAAAAATGGCATTGATTTTTATATATATAGATTAGATATTTTAATAAACGTGAAATAAGATATTATTTTACTGATCTTATTCTAATCCTGACTCTGATGAAAATTATACACCACATAAATGTGATATTTAAAATCATAATTTTAAAGATAACATTAGGAAACGTTGAAAAAATTCTTTTTATATTTACATCACCTCATTTATTAATTTGTTAATTTTTATTGTACTTTTACTAAGGGTATTGGTTAGTTAGTTCAGCCTATTACAGTCCACTGCTAAACATAGGGCTTCCCAAGTTCGCGCCAGACATCACAGAGATAAATAATTAACAAATATTATATTAAATTTTTTATATATTAAAAACAAAATTCAAACTGTAATGGTTATGTTTAAGACCATCTTCTGTAAAATCGTACTCTTTGATTAGTAAAGATTTTTTACGATTTCGTGAAATTTCATTAGAATCCATATATTCATCATTAACTTTATTATCATTACTTTCCAAATCAAAATTTTCGTCATCAACTTTTGTATTTTCTTCTATAGAAGATTCTTTGTTTTGATTGTCATCACCATCACTTATTGTTTTGAAAATGATGTCCATTCCACTTGCTTGAGAAATAATAGAATCTAAATCAGTATCATCATTACCAGCTCTGTCATAGTTTTCGAATTCAAATTCTTTTGACCTTTCAATTGATCTCAAAATATCATTATCATCTTGAGATAAATCCGAGTGACCTTCATCTCTAACCGATGGTTCTAGAATATCACTGACTTCGTTTGCTATTGCTGTTTCCTTAGAAGCTTCTCTACTCCCCACAGCTTCTATGTCTAATCTGTTTTCTACAATTGGTATTATTTCAGTAATACTATCAACATTATTCTCAAGCTTATTTTCGTTTTCAGAATTCCTTAAAGTTTCTAAATTATCATTTTCTTCGTGTCTATCATCATCTTTTAACTGTTGAGCAAGAATAACCGCTATGGGAACGTTATTTTCATGTTCAACAAAATCTCCATTCCAATTTTTACTATCTTTAAAAGGTACGACTTTGAGATACCTCCTGAGTTTATTGAACGGACCTTCATTAATTTCGTCTGGTTTTTGAATGATGATGTGATCAGCGATCTTTGATATCACGAAGTCCTGATTTAATCCTAGTTCTTCGTCTTTGGTGATGGTGCTGCAACTGCTGCCAGCCAGCAGGAGTACTATTAAAACTGGAACAGAAAAAAATTAATTACCTTAATTATTTTTCGTAACCACTCAATTATCAATAATCAGTTATGATTTTGCTTATCACATTGATTCTGTTACAATATATTAATTACTAGTAGGGAACATATCCACCAACCCGCATTGGAACAGCTGGTCTCAACTAGTGTCGTGTCCCCGAGGTGGGTAAGGTGGACACAGATCCTTAGGAGGGTTAGGAGGATTGACAACGAATTTTCGATAGTTTTGCTCTATAGGCTACGGTAAACGCTTACCTCAGTGTGAACCGTACACTTTTTGCCACCCTTTTTGTTACAAAATATATAAACTGATTATTATATTAATACATTATCATACATAATTTTTACGGGACTCGGGGTGAAAAACGAACCTACTAAGCGAGGACAGAAAATAGAATAAATACTAACTGCACCAACGGACAAACTATCTCCAGTATATGTATAAAATGTATTCGTATATTATAATTAACTGACCCGCTGTACTTTGTACCGCGATATTTCGTAACACAAATCTTGAGCTATACAAAAAAAAAATAATCATTCGATTCGATGTAATCATCAAGTTACGCCCGTTCCAACTTTTCGGGACTCCTATTTATTTATATAGATTAGACTGACTAGCTCGTTGGCGCAGTTTGTAGTGACCCTGCTTTCTGCTCCGGGGGTTGTGGGTTCGATTCCCACCCCGAGTCTGGGTGTCATACATATACTTATTTATATGTATTATTTATAAGTATGTTTATCAAAAAAAAAATATATATATATATAGCTATACCAGTCAGCTGTTACCTATAACACAAGCATTAAGTTGCCTACCTTAGGAACAGACGACGGTGTGTGTATTGTGTAGATATTTATTTATTTATATTTATAGGGATCGTCCATTATTCAGGTTCGTTATTTTAACTTTTTACCCCTTTTTAGACCCCCTACCCCCGCTTTGGTGGTATGTGGTTTTAGACTACCTCTCCTAACTAAATAACCAAAAATAAAGTGTATTTTTTTTTGTGGAAAGTATATCATCATTCAATACAGGTACGATCTGATTACATATTGAAATATTCAGCATCGTAACAATGTGAACCATATTTTCAGACAGACGTCAAGATCGTGGAATGTTTATCGTTAATTTTGTCCCACTCCCCCCCCCCCCCTCAAAGCTTATATTTATAACTAGCTTCCCAACCCGGCTTCGCACGGGTATTTAAAAAAAATTTCAAAATAACTTTTTCCTCCCTAATTATTTTGAAAATATAATATAGCTTATGTCACCGAACTCCCGGATAGTGTAACTTTCGAACAGTGAAAGAATTTTTTAAATCGTTTCAGAAGTTTCGGAGCCTATTCGATGTAAACAAACAAACAAACTGTTTGACTGAGATAGGCCACAGAAATTTCCTGCTCTAAATCTGGAGCAGCCCGACTGGGATAGTACCTCGACCTTACAGAAGACCACAGCTAAATAATACTGCTTTCAAGCGGTGTTGTGTTCCTGTTGGTGAGTAAGGTAACCAGAACTTCTGGGAGGACTGGGGAAAGAGTCGGCAACGTGCTTGCGATGCTTCTGATGTTGCAGACGTCTATAAGCTACGGTAATCGCTTACCATCAGGTGTGCCGTATGCATGTTTGCCGACCTAGTTGTATAAAAGAAAAACAATCAAGTCTTTCCTCTTTGTAATATCAGTATAGATGTACTTTACTCACCAACTGTTGATTCCATATCCAAACATTAAATGTCGACAACGATTGCGTATTTTCCTTATATTAATTATTTCTTCAAGCTTCGTTAGAATCGAGTTCATTAAAGATTAATTGATTTTAACCAGATACTGATTAACTTAATCAATAAACGCCAAGCTACTGACGTAATGATGTAATTAAGTGTAAGAAAAAACACAAACACTTGTAACATAATTGCGTTTGTTATCAAAGAAAGAAAAAACCGTGTGGCGTCGTCGGGACACCAGATGTTCTATTCGAGGTACCTATAAAGAAAATAATTATTCGAGTACTTATTACATTTTTTTATGATTTTTTATCGATAAAAATAAAAAAACTACTTTACAAAATTTTCTTAACACCTTTATTTTATTTTCAATGATTTATAAAAATATATAATAATTATCGAATGATATAATAATACTAGCAAACTGCAATAATAATACCAGTCATCACGTAGACTATACATTAGACACTGTATAGCCATCATACAGACTATACATAACAATCTTACGATGATGACATTATCTCACTATTATTACAAAAATAATGAGTCAAAACGAAACAAAGAAAACCATGTAATTACTCGAGTCAAGTCGTATTGGAAAGCTAGTTTATTTTATTTATATACAGGAGTTCTTTATCGAATACTGTGACTAAATTACGTTGGGTGCAGCCGGAGGATCCAAAAAAATGCAAATTAAATTTAAAATTAATTTATTAACTGTTCTACAAAAAGAAACTATGACTAAATTAAATTAGTGACAATTGGTCGATGTTTGTACCAAGAGTGTCGCTTCTACATATCAGGCTTGAAAGGAAATCTTCGATTGACGTCAATCATTGACGTCAATGCTGCTTGTGGTTGCTGCGCTTGTAAAACGTGGAGCCTATGTAGGTCGTAGGTGCTGTGTGCAATAGGCAAGCACGCTGATGCAGCGATCTACTGGCTATGTGTAACAACTATGATAATTGCCAAAATGTTTTGTTAGGCGTCTCAAATGTGTCAATGAATATTAGTGTCTGTGAATCAGGGGCGTAGCTACCGTCGTATCAGCCGTATCAATGATACGGAGCCCCCGGGCTACAGGGGTCCCTAGTGTGTTTAAGCAAAAAAAAATAGTAAAATGTTATCCACGATGTTACTTAATTTCGTGCTTTCCGGGATTTCCAAAACTTACTTGATATTAATTGGATTCCCAATTTCTAGGAGGAAGTGATAACTTATAGTCAATAAATATTTATTTAATGCAAGCATTTTTGTTTCTTTCGTGAGAAATCTTTACCAACCAATATAATACCAATATACAATACTTTAAACTTAACCCAAAAAATAATAAACATTATAAATCGTATTAAATATATTTTAATTTGCGTTTACATTGAAACTATCAGTTACAATATTTAACTTAAATTAATTAAGTCACTCATATATCACTTATTTATTGACACAACTCATAAACACACATACACACAAATATTATGTCCACCATGTCCTACTACCGCTGTAGAATACATTACTATCCGCTGGGTAGTCAGGTATACGATCATTTCCGTTGTCGTTATAATAGCTATTACGTGGTTTGTTGAAATTCGGTCTGACTGTTGTAAAATCATTGTTGTAATAGTGTTCGTTCGAATTATAATAACCGTCGTTTTGTTGATTATTATTATTGTTAACATTGGCATTATAAATATTTTGTCGATTGTTGTTCCACTGATTGTTGTTTTGTTGGTTCCTGGTATTCGAATATGTATTATAAACATTTTGTTCATTATTGCCCCGTTCTGAATTAGTTTGTTGGTTACCATTCCATTGTTGATTATTAGACTGTTGATTTCTGATATTCGATTCTGTATTGTAAGCATTTTGTTGGTTCCTGTTCCGTTCTGTGTTGGTTTGTTGGTTGTTGTTCCACGGATGACTCCACTGATCGTTCGACTGTTGGTTCGACTGGGTTGTCAATTTGTTTTTGTTGATCTGGTCACCGAAAACCACGGCTGATATGAAGGCTTTTTGCACCAGGGCGTATAAAGCTGGTGTGTTGGGAGCTCCACAGGACCTGCCGAGCGATGTGACAGCGACCACGCGCCACGTACAACCGTCTATAACTTGTGCGGGGCCTCCTGAATCACCCTGAAACACGAAAAGTATTCCGAGTAAGTAAAAATTAAATAATAACTTTACGAGCTACTATATGTTCAAATTAAGCAATTTTTAATGCTATATTCGATTCAGTTTTTTTTTTTTATTACTAATTATAAATACAAAAGACTTCTTTTCATCTCTTAGCCTGCTTCACGTCCTTGCTTTGCAAACTTATGTAAGATACAGACAATATAAGTTTTTAATTTGACGACCGCTCTGGTGTAGTGATGCATACATACGCCTACACACCAGCGGTCGCTGTTCAGTTTCCACTCGGGTTGGCTATTTGTATTTGTAGAATTTATATATATATATGTATGATGTGTATGTTATTTATATATGCCTCTTTTACTATGTTATTTATATATGTGTATTGTTAAGTGTTAGTTAACTGTGTCTCAACATTAAAATTCTCTTAAGCATTTTTTGTGTATCGGAATGTACTGATTGTGACTGTTGTTTTCTTTTTTGTCAACGATATTTCCATAATACGAATTTGTAAACTTTAGGGAAACCTGTTATTGGCTATATTATTTGTTATATGCTTTATGATAAGAATAGTATGTTATAAGCTGTTGATTTTCTGAATAAAAAAAAATCTTTATTTACAGTCTGGTGTTCTGTCCTTGAGGTCTCCCCATCGTGCACCGGAGAGCACGTATGGTTTTCGATCCCGGTTGTTATCATAAACACCTGATAACAATCGTTATATGTAATAGGAATATATCCGCCAAGCAGCAGTGAACATAACATGAGACATGAGGCATTAAGCTCCAATCATTCTCTCTTACAGGGAAAGAAGCATATGCCCAACAGTGGGAAGATACAGGCAGAATGACCATCAAGAGTAAGATTTACTACCTGGCAAGTATCTTTTCCTCCTCTTTTCTCTCCAGCACACATCTGACTGTCGCTCATCGGTCCATCTGGAATCTTCCTAGAAGTTCCCAGCACGTTGAAGCACTCGTCCATATTCCAGACGGGTATGGACGCACTCCGCAGTTCCTGCGACTGATCACCACCTGAAACATGATATTTTTATGCTAATGGGATTTTCTCCATATGGTGTACCTGATCATAAGAGGATATCGCAGTCTTTAGACGTCAGCAACGCATTGCCAGCGCGTTGTCGAGACCCCCCCCCCCCCCCGACCCTCTCCAGGATTAGGATTAGTCACCACAGGAACTACTGCACACAGACTACTTGAGAACACGAGACTAACAGACAGACCGAGGATGACAAAAAAGTGTTAGCCTACCCGATGGTAAGTGGATGTCGTAGCTTATGAACACCTGCAACACCTGAGTATCACAAGCGTGACGCCAATAAAATGGGGGTAAAGTTAGTTTTTTTAATACTATTATGATAGAAAATTACTTAGGTGTAGTCTTTGGAAAAATGTAAGGGTATATGCATTGGTCACAGTAAATTGCTGCGTTTTAGGAATAGGGCTCTGTAATATTACTTAATATTAATGATATAACTCCGTAATATTACGACAAAATTAAAAAAATATATAACTAACTTACCAAACTCAGTTCTTCCCCATCCCGTGACGATAATCGATTTTCCAGGTGGTGGTGGTACCCCCAAACACGCTGGCTTCACTACGCTCGAAAACCTTAAACATATAGATAAATATTTTATTGTAAGTAACTATCATCATCATCGCTTCAGCCTATCGCAGTCCACCGCTGGACATAGGCCTCCACAAGTTCGTGCTAAAAATGGCGTGCGTTGCCCATAGACACCACGCTGGGCAGACAGGTTGGTGACCGCAGTACTGGCTTTGTCGCATCGAAGACGCTGCTGCCCGTCTTCGGCCTGTGTATTTCAAAGCCCGCAGTTGGATGGTTATCCCGCCACCGGTCGGCTTTTTAAGTTCCAAGGTGGTAGCGGAACTGTGTTATCCCTTAGTCGCCTCTTACGACACCCACGGGAAGAGAGCGCGTGGCTATATTCTTTGATGCCATAACCACACAGCAAAAAGAAAGTAAAAAAGTAACTATAAAGACTGTAAATATGATTAAGTATGTACCAAAAGGCAGATTGTTTTTGATTTTTAAATGACAATCTAGCGGAGAGCTGTTGTCGATGGCAGACAGATGGCTATCTTGACATAAGCGTTGACAAGATGGCGCCTGATAATCACGTTTTGACGAATCGCTTGGTATTTTAATATTGAAACAACTTTCAATGAAATCTGAAGAATGAATATTGATAGCAACCACTTTGTTTCTTACAAATATATAAAGAATAATTGTGTTTGCTCGCAAACGAAAAAAAACCGACTTCAATTACATCGACGAGTAATACAACGTAGATCGACGAAAAAATAGTCAAGTAACTACGCGTTATCAAAGATTACTCAAAAAGTAGTTATCAGATCTCAATAAAATTTATATGTGACCACATGACAAACAGCAGCTTTCGATTAAATTAAAAATTGTTAAAATCGGAACACCCAGTAAAAAGTTATTGGGGATTTTCAAGAGTTTCCCTCGATTTCTCTGGGATCCCATCATCAGATCCTGGTTTCCTTATCATGGTACTAAACTAGGGTATCTTCTTTACAACAAAAAAAGAACTATCAAAATTGGTACACTCAGTAGAAAGTTATGCGGTATAATACAACGTAGGTCGACGAAAAAAGCGTCAAGTAAAAACGCATTATTAGTTATAGCTCGAAGAATGGTTGTTAGATCTCAAATACATTTAAATGGGACCAATTGACACACACCACCTTTCGATTAAAAAAAATTTTGTCGAAATCGGTCCACACGGTCAAAAGTTCCGATGTAACATACATAAAAAAACCGTCGAATTGAGAACCTCCTCCTTTTTTGGAAGTCGGTTAAAAAACAACGCCGCGTTGGCCCAACGGTTACAGTCATGGATTGTATCTGTTGCGCTGGCAGTTGCGGGTTCGATCCCCGCACATGACAAACATTTGTATTGGCCATACATGTGTTTGCCGTGGTCTGGGTGTTTGTGCAGTCCTTGTGGGTCTCCCCACCGTGCCTCGGAGAACACGTTAAGCCGTCGGTCTCGGTTGTTATCATGTACACCTGATAGCGATCGTTAATCATAGTAGTGAATATATCCGCCAACCCGCATTGGAGCAGCGTGGTGGATTAAGCTCTGATCCTTCTCCTACATGGAGAAAGAGGCCTATGCCCAGTAGTGGGATATTACAGGCTGAAGCGTAAGAAAAAACGAGTGTGCTTTAGACCACACGACTGAAGTAAAACTTACGAAACGTAACTCTCTCTCTTTCTATCTTCACTAACTTATATCTCCCTATCAACTTTCATTCGCCTCGCTCGATCACACTTTTCGTAACGTTCTCGTCACGCATTCATCAGCTTACTCTCCAAGTCAAGCTTGTGTAAGGAAGTTTTACTTCAAAAATACCTTTGTTAGGTATATGACACAAACGAGTATTAGATACTTAAATTATACAGTAACAGACAACATAAAAAAAAGACCAAAAAAAAAAATGATAAAAAATATCACCAGAAATGGCATCTCGTGTTACTCATACGATTATAAAAAAAGGCAACAAAAAACCACAACACAATTTCAACATACGGTAAATTAAAATAATACATAATTAATATCTTGAAACAAAATAACAGAACATGTTCATTAAAAAAAAAACCGTGTCGTGTTGCCAGACACCAGATAGCAACGAAGTTCCTCATTATAAAATATTAATTTCAAGTTCTATTCGAGATATAAAGAAAATAGTTATTCGCGTATTACATTTTTTACTATGATTTTTTTATCGATAAAAAAATTACTATACAAAATTATCATAACACCTGTTCAAGATCATTTTTATCAACCCGACAGACTTCGTTCTGTCAAAAAGATTTATGAGGCAGTTTTTTGTTTCTACCTATTTTATAGTCGGCGCAAAAAAATCTCCTGGACAGAACCGTCACCCTGATGGGTGGTGTGTGAGGTTCAGCTCGGGTGACCAAAGTATCTTCGCTTCCACGAACTTTGGCCACCCTTCTGTGACCCACTTAAAAACCCCGACTGGGATGTCTGCTAGAGGGCTTCAAACTAAGAGGCGAACTTAGGGTTCAAACCTGATTGGAAAATAATCTAAAGGGACAGTGGGGACCTAAAGGTGACAAATATTTAAAAATTGTGTGCCTTACGCCAAGTTGCACGAAAACAAATTAAAATTTAAGTAGTGATTAAACTAATTTAATCGCAAGAATTGAATGAAATTCTTGTGATTATATTAGTTTAATCTCTACTTAAATTTTAATTTTGTTTCGTGCAAGTCGGCGTTAATGACATAACATAGAGATAGACGGGTTATTAACCGACGTGATTGTATTTAAAGGTGGCGCAAGTCTACGTCACAGAACGCGCGACGCGTCGTGCCCGATCGCGCCGATTTGGCCTGATCGTGACATGATATTAAATTAAAAATTAACCCTTTTTTAACCGACTTCAAAAAAAGGAGGAGGTTACTCAATTTGACCGTATATATATATATATATATATATATATATATATATATATATATATTAATGTATGTTCGGGGATAACTCCGTCGTTTATGAACCGATTTTGATAATTCTTTTTTTGTTGGAAAGGAGATATCCCTAGTTTGGTACCATGATAAGAAAACCAGGATCTGATGATGGAATCCCAGAGAAATCGAGAGAAACTCTCAAAAATCCGCATAAATTTTACTGTGTGTACCGATTTTGATGATTTTTAATTTAATCGAAAGCCGATGTTTATCATGTGGCCACATTTAAATTTCATCGAGATCTGATTACAACTTTTGGAGTAATCTTTGATAATGCGTATTTACTTGACTATTTTTTCGTACGTTGTACGTTGTCTACCTACGTTGTATTACTTGTCGATATAATTGAAGTCGGTTTTCCTTCGTTTGCCTGCGAACACAATAATATGTTATTAACGTGATTTGTTTGACAGATGTAATGACTTGAAAACTAATGTATTTAGGTAATGTCGCGTGCCGAAACTAAAACAAAAGAAATAATATCGCGAAGCCAACCAAAATAAAAATCAGTACTAATGATCTATAAGCTCTTACATTTTTTGACTATTCAATTTGGTCGGGTTCGCGATATTATAACTTTTGTTGAGTTTCGGAACGCGACATTAAATCGTCCAACGCGAACACGCACACTGTTTTGATAGATATGGTTGAATTTGAACTTTGTGCAGCGATAATAAAGTGCAAATTGACTCTATGACGTTAGGAACACACCTACATCGCTTAGACAACAGTGAGTGCTTGTAATTTAATATGAACTTTATTGAATAGCAATAAAGTTCAAATTGACTCTAAATTAAGATTTTATAGGGTACCGCAAAGTACCATAAAGAACTTCGTTCCAATTATAATTACTTATTTCTTTATGTAAATTACTCTTCTAACAAAACTGGCTGTCAACTGCGTAGGTTGTTGAAATAATAAAATCAATTAAATACGCATTATTAGAAATAACTCTGTAAGTACTGACCAGATTTCGATCAAATTGAAATGGGATCGCATCAAAAGCTTTCGAATAATTAAAGACCTCCTCTTTTTTAAGTCGGTTAAAATGTGCTCTTGAATAGTACTTGAAATAACGTAATTTTAAATATCTATACAAATGAATAAAATTGGAGTGTCTGTTTGTAATATTAAAATAACCGCTTTTTACTAAATACATATGGATGTATATACGGTACATATACCAAAATAATAATGCTATATATGCAATAGGCTCTGAAACGGCAGAGCCGATTTTGACGGCACTTTCACTGGCAGATATCTGATGTAATAAGGAGTAACTAAGGCTACTTTTATTTTATAAATTTATTTATTTTATAGCTCTGCGAACTGAACAATAACTTTTTGTTAAATTCCACACGGACGAAGCAAAGCTAGTAGTACATATAGTAAAAACTCACGTAACAGTGGTCGCCATTTTGACGATCGCAAGGTCGTAGTAGGATCTCGGCAGCTTGTACTTGGGATGTCTGATCACGGCTGCTACTTTGATGAGGATAGCGTTGCGATCGTCCATAAACGATGAACCCAACTGGACAACTCTTGGTGCACCGCTGAAAATATATAAATATATATAATATCCTAAATAAATAAAAATAGTTTATTAAACATTATACATATTTACAATTCACAACTTAAGAACTAAATATAGATATATACAGATAGTTTTGGTATAAATCATGTCCGCGTGGAATTGTGCCAAGAATGCTGGCAGCATTTCCCCGTTGAATCGCTATGCCGATTCTCTGGGCAAAAAATGCACCAGCCCTCTTGTCACCAGTGGAGGCAATAAGGCAAGGAGTTATCTCATTAAAAAAATTTATAGCACAAAATTAATATATTAAAAGGGTTTGATTGAGAAAAACGAGTGTGCCTTAGACCACACGACTGAAGTAAAACTTCTCAAGCTTTATCTAAATTATCTATCTAAACTACATTTCGGTCACCAACCCGCCTGCCCAGCGTGGTGACTATGGGCAAAACACATGAGTTCACGTTATTTTTGGCGTTAACTTGTGGAGGCCTATGTCCAGCAGTGGACTGTATAGGCTGTAATGATGAAACTACATTTCGCCGTACCCGATCATATTTTTCGTAACACTCTTGTCACTCATTCACTTCTTACTACCCAAGTCAAGTGTGTCTAAAAAGGGTTTACTTCAATGAGTACCTATATCTTAATATTAGTGAAGATAGACAGAGCTACTGGATAAAATTGGTGGTTGGGTCGAGGAAGCGCTAGACGACCAAAGGCTACGGTAACCTAATATAGAAATTAAGTTCTTAGATGTGAAAATTTAACAAGAGATATTTTTTTTTTTTTTAAGATTTTGTCAGTAAGAATTTAAATAATTCTATAACGAATACATACAGACAACCAATTTTTTTTCCTTTTTATTGTATCATTCCGAATTATATCATATTTTTTTGAGATTATACTTCTTATGGCGTGTGGGAAAAATGATGAAAGTAAATTTTTAAGATGCGCGCGAACACCGTCACAAGAAACCGACAGACTGAAGTTAGCTAGTCAACGAAGAAGTTAGCAACGTGAAGTTAGCTAGTCAATGAAGTATAACTTCTTACGTGCGTACATAACACAGACTTTTTTGTGTTATTGTCTAGACAAAGTTTGTTTAAAAGAAAATTTAGACAAATGGATTTAATCACTAAAACAAAATATTGCGACACAAAATTCACCAGGTTAGCTTTATTTATTTATTTTAATTATACTTAAAACATACATATAAAAAAAATTAAATTAAACAATACATAACAACAAAGTATCTGATATGTATGTCACTTACAAGTGTACATAACACTTTGGAGTACATGGATTAAAAGCACAAAAAATCATAAATAATTAAAATATTTGAACATTAGATATACCTACATTAACACAGTTAAACACTTACAATATTCAAAAAAAAAGAAAGCTTGTAAGTAAATAATGAAAAGACTCACGTAACAACACTATTGTCCCTTTCCTGGTAGGCGCAGTGCGCCGCTGTCAACACATACTGGTTACTCACCAGAGAGCCCCCGCACTTCCAAGAGTAACCCCCATACTGAAAGAGATATATTCCATATTAAATTTTGTTGTAATACAATTGTTTGTTCTAAAAACAAAGCAGTACACCGCTGGACGTAGGCCTTTCCAAGTTCGAGCCAAGCTTCCCGGTTCTCTGCAGTCCTCATCCAACCGCTCATGGTGACGCTATCTCCAATCCCCCCCACCCCACCCAGGAGCTCTGGTCACCATACTACACAGAAACATAACACTGCTTGGAAAATGTATTATTTCGCTGTGATCTTCTAGGTCGAGGTACTTTTCCAGTCTGGTTGCTCCAGATTTTGTGCAAAAATTTTCCTGACCTACCTCGGTTTGCTGCTACGGCAGTTTAGAATCTAGCCAACCCCTCTCTTCTCGTGGGTGTCGTAAGCGGTGACTAAGAGATAACAAAGTTTCATTACCATCTTAAAACTGGTGAAGCCGACAGATGGCAGGATAACCATCCAACTACTGGCTTTCAAATGCACCGACCGAAGACGGGCAGCAGCGTCTTCGGTGCGATAAAGCCAGCACTGCCAACCCGCCTGCCCAGCGTGTTGACTACGGACAAAATTCATGAGTACGCGCAAAAAAATTCGGCCCTTAGTTCCCGGCACCCCACTATTCCCGGCTATTTTGATTACCAGTGGGGCCGGAATATTTGGCGCGATCTTGTGCAGGCCTACGTCCAGCAGTAGACTGTAATAACCAACACTACACATCGCGTTTGCCAACACTATAGATATATTTGATAAATAAATAAAAACAACTTTCCGATACAAGTGCTACTTACTCGGACCTTCAACCATCCCAGTAACGCCATGTGGGGGAACTCGTTCACCGTCACCACCTTACCACCTACCACCAGGGGCACGGTGGACGGCGTACAGGTCGACACGTTAACTTTGACCACGTCTGGGGACGGTAGCAAGGGTATAGCTTGCACCTGCTTGTGGTCGAGTGACTTGTATTTATCGCACACTGGAACAGAGAAATTGTACATATTTTTTTTTGGAACAAAGTTCTTTCTGGGGCGTTGTGGAGGGGTTTGAGGGGGAAAAAATCTTAGTAGTAAGATATTTATGTATAGTCATGTATAATGTCTACACAGTGTCTAATTTATAGTCTAGTCATGACTGTTATTATTATTGCAGTTTGCTATTATTATCATATCATTCGATAGTTATTATACATTTTATAAATCATTATAAATAAAATAAAGGTGTTAAGATAATTTTGTAACATATTTTTTTTTATCGATAAAAAAGTTATAATAAAATATGTATACCCGAATAATTATTTTCTTTATACCTCGAACAGAACTTGAAATTAATATTTTATAATAAGAAACTTCGTTGCTATCTAATATCCCGCGACATCACACTGTTTTTTTTTTCGAAACAAACGGTATATTATCGTAACATACAGAACGACAAACAAAATAGTATCACTCACCAAAAACAGTTTTCCATTTTACAACATAGTTGAGAAGACATGCTTAAAATTAACATTCCCACATCAAATAATAAGAATCACAATCATTGTAACAAATTGATTAAAAGCGAGAGAAAAAATAAAATTAATTAATACAGAAATTATAAAATAAATGATGGCATTATCGAATTTAAAAAAAAAAATAAATTAAAATTAAATAGTTGTGTTTGCTCGCAAACAAAAAAAACCGACTTCAATTACATCGACAAGTAATACAACGTAGGTATACGAATAAATAGTCAAGTAAATACGCGTTATTAGATATAACTCGAAAAGTACTTGTCAGATTTCGATTAAATTTAAATGGGACCACATGACACGCAACACCTATCGATTAAAATGAAATCATAAAAATCGCTCCACCCAGTCTTTAGTTCTGAGGTAACATACATTTAAAAAAAAATACAATCGAATTGAGAATCACCTCCATTTTTGAAATCGTTTAAAAAGCGCTGTAAGGCGTCGCTCTCAGCGCCACTGAGCGTCAGGGATTTCACTTCCCATATTTTTTTTAAGTAAATTTTCTTTACGCACGCTTGACTTGGGGAGTAAGTTGGTGAATGCGTGACGATAGCGTTACGAAAAGTGTGATCAGGCGAGGCGAACGGAGTTCAGTTCTTTCTATCTTTCACTCATAGTCAGTAACGTTACGTATATATAAGAGTGTAGGCCTATTGTGAATGCGTCACGATAGCGTTACGAAAAGTGTGATCAAGCGAGGCAAACGGAGTTCAGTTCTTTCTTTCATAGCCAGTAACGTTACGTATATACAAGACATAGTGCAGGCCTATTGTACAGAAGTTTACTTCAGTCGTGTGGTCAAGCACACGTTTTTTTCTTCTTACCAAAAGCCTTACACCATTACTCAGTCAATAAACTCCGAGCCACAAGTAAATAAACACGGCGAAAATCTCAAAAAAGTTTTTAATGTGATGGAAAAATCCAATTCACGAGTTACGCATTATAAATATAGTAATGGGACTAACTAATGTAATTTACATGCAAATCGTAACGTTACTTAAACCATGATTTTAAATAATTACAAAATTAATAAAAAATATAACTTAGTACCATAGTAATTGGGTTTAAAATACAATGATTACTAACTATAATTTATTCTTGTTTGTAACAGCACCTATTATTCATAATTAAATTAAAAGTTTTATGAATTGTTGTTGCTATTTTTATTTCTACAACATTTATATACATCTTATACTAGTGACCCGCCCCGGCTTCGCACGGTTGCAAAAACTATTACTGTATATGAATAGAAAGTCATAAAGCTACAAACTGCTGTGTGGTTACGGCAGTAAGAAAATATATAGCTACCCCCTCTCTTCCCGTGGGTGTCGTAAGAGGCGACCAAGGGATAACACAGTTCCGCTACCACCTTGGATCTTAAAAAGCCGATCGATGGCGGGATAACCATCCAACTGCTGGCTTTGAAATACACGGGCTGAAGACGGGCAGCAGCGTCTTCGGTGCGACAAAGCCAGGTTGTGGTCACCAACCCGCCTGCCTAGCGTAGTTACTATGGGCAACACACATCAATTCACGACATTTTTGGCGCGAACTTGTGGATATGTCCAGCAGTGGACTGCGATAGGCTGAAGTGTGAGTGATGGTGAGTGACAAAACGAAAATTTAAATAAAAATCTAAGGATCAATTTTACTTAATGCAACCTTAATTAGTCGATGTATTTAATAACAATAATAATAATACACTTAATTGTACACCAAAAACAGAAATGATACATAGCAAAGAAAGAAAAATATTAACAATATATTCATTAGGTACAAAGAGTGGCCTTATCGCTAAAAAGCGATCTCTTCCAGGCAACCTTAGAGCAAAGGAAATGGTCTAGCGTCAGCATAAATGTACAAGTAATATTTTTTCATTTCCACTTTTTTATTTGTTTTTTTTTAAACATACTTCCTAATCAATGTTTAAATGTTAAGGATAAAACTTACAAAGATAAATGACGACAGTTATTTATTTTACGTAATTCAAATAAATTTGTTTATTTATTAAACATTTTTCATAATCCAAGTTCAATGATTTTTACTTTATAATGGTAATTCCCAATTAGTCTTTAACCGACTTTCAAAAAAGGAGGAAGTTCTCAATTCGATTATATTTTTTTTATGTATGTTACATCAGAACTTTTGACTGGGTGGACCGATTTCGATAAAAAAAAAATCGAATGAAGGTGCGTGTCATTTGGTTCCATTTAAATCTATTTGAGATCTGACAACTACTTTTCGAGTTATATCTAACAATGCGTTTTTACTTGACTATTTTTTCAACGACCTATTAACCGTTGTATTATACCGCGTAACTTTTTACTGGATGTACCGATTTTGATGATTTTTAATTTAATCGAAAGCTGATGCTTATCATGTAGTTAAATTTAAATTTCATCGAGATCTGATTACAACTTTTGGAGAAATCTTTGATAATGCGTATTTACTAGACTATTTTTTCGTCTACCAACGTTGTATTACTTGTCGATGTAATTGAAGTCGGCTTTTTTTTATTTGCGAGCAAACACAATTATTATAGTCAACAACAGTGGATCCAGCCAATATACGAAAAGGATCGATGTTCGTTCATCTATAACTCTGAACTCATTATAATAAAACTCGAGGCTAATTTTTTAATCGATATTCCGTATTGGAAATAACGCTAGAAGGTTACCAATTACCATAGAAATAAATTTTAGAAATACACAGTAAACAAAAAACCTGTCGTGACATTAATTGCTAATTTATTTAAAAATATTTTGCTGACCGTTTCACCAACCAGTTATATTCTTCGACAAAATAATTTTTATTTCATTTTAAAAACAACAATAATTTAATAATGATAACTATCTAAAATTATAAAAATTGTGTGTGTGTGTGTGTGTGTGTGTATATTGAAACGCCGTATTAATAAATAAATAAATAAATAAATATCTACACAATACACACACGGTCGTCTGTCCCTAAAGTAAGCAACTTAATGTTTGTGTTATAGGTAACAGCCGACTGGTATAGCTACATTTTTTTGATAAACATACTTATAAATAACACATATATGAATATATAAATAAATATATACATTACACCCAGACTCAGGGTGGGAATCGAACCCACAACCCCCGGAGCAGAAAGCAGGGTCACTACAAACTGCGCCAACGGGCTAGTCAACCTAGTCAATTAAATCTGGACCGTGCTAGTTTATTAAATTTTTTTTTTCGAAATGACTGTTACAGTTGGCCCTACTGGCTCTTACAGCATCACCGGTGAGAGGGGCCGGGTACTGTACGTGTGTCAGCTCCAACGCGCGACCGGAGTTTACTTTCCAAGAACGATTTCCATGATATTTAGAAATCAAAATGTTCTATGAAATGAATCAAATTATAAATAATTAAAACAATAAATCTACAATCAAGGCATAAATAGACGTTTGCTACTCATTTTAATGCAGTAACTGCTGGTATACTGTTATACTTGTCTTGCATAAGCAGCTATGATTGTGTTAACTCGCAAACGAAAAAAAAAACTGACTTCAATTACATCGACAAGTAATACAACGTAGGTAGACGAAAAAATAGTCAAGGAAATACGCGTTATTAAAGATTTCTTAAAAGTCCTTGTCAGATCTCGATCAAATTTATATGGAATCACATGACAGGCACCATGGAAATGCACCATTTTTCGATTTAAAAAAAAAATAATTGGAATCGGTCCACCCAGTAAAAATTTCAGAGGTAACATACATCAAAAACAATAAAGTCGAATTGAGAACCTCCTCCTTTTTTTGAAGTCGGTTAAAAAGCGCTATAAAACATCGCTCTCAGTCTCCTTTGTGCGTCAGCGTCATTAATCGTCAACGTCATTTACTTTCAAATTAGTATATAAATAACAATTTAATTACTTGAAAAATATAAGGTGTTTGACCTAACACATATTAATTTACATAATAGTTATATATTTTATTATACAACTAAGTTGGCAAACAAGCGAACGGCTCACCTGATGGTAAGCGATTACCGTAGCTTACAGACGTCTGCAACATCAGAAGCATTGCAAGCGCGTTGCTGACCCTATCCCAAATTCACCTGCTCTGGTCACCTTACTCACCAACAGGAACACAATACTGCTTGAAAGCAGTATTATTTAGCTGTGATCTTCTGTAAGGTCGAGGCACTACCCCAGTCGAGCTGCTCCAGATTTTTTGTACGAGGTTTCCTGCTATGCCCTTTTTTACGTGGGGAAAATCCTTCATGGATACCCTCCGGCGTGAGGGCGCCAGAGGGTTATGTCAGACTCGTAATGACTAAAAACCACCACGTGTGAGCAGTCGTCCGCTTGGGTGGGGCGAAGTGGGGTCGCGCTTGCATTCGCCACCTCGCCCCGGTTCCTGCTGTGCCCTACCTCAGCTAAATTTATTTTATAATAAGCCCTTACAGAAGATCACAGCTAAATAATACTCTTTTCAAGCAGTATTATGTTCCTCTGGTGATAAAGGTCAAGTGAGCTGTATGGCAACATCAGGTGAGCCGTACGATTGTACCTAGTTATATAAAAAAAAGCTTAGCGAGATGTAGTTCGTCACCAATTAGTGTAACAGAATATTTTATTTTTGTAATTGCTAAGAAACAAATAAATTAACTTACTTTTTTCAGCTAATTCAATGTATTTTCTCTTTTCAACTGTAGTCATGTAGTCTTCATTTGGTCCAATAATGAGTTCTGGACTGACTGTGATGTCTTCCTGCGTCGGTTTAGTTTCAAAACTCGGTCTCTGCGTCGCTGGCTTATTTGTAATTGGTGGCCCATTAACAACAGCTGGCTTAACACCAGGTCGGATTGTAAAAGGATACTCAGTTTGGTACTTCTTTGACTCATAATCTTGGTATCGTCTTGTTGTTTCATAGCTTATAACGGTATTTCTTCTACCATCGTCAAATATAATTCTATCATCTCCAGATTGTGATCTAATGTTTACTATTCCTCTGTTATCGGTTATTTCTTTTGGTTTTGATGTTCTGACTTTCGGAGTTTTATTCTGAATTCTTTCTCTGGAATTCGGACTATAATTTTGACTAGATATTTGTTTTGTGGTTTTCCTGATTGGTTTCACAGTTGTGACGCGAACATTGTCGATATCAGAGTTTTGATTTTGTTTTTCTTTGTAAATATCTTTGTATACATCTTCGATGTAAGGTATTCTTGGATTTTCGGTGGTTTTTATGACTTTTTCAGTCTTGGGTCTTTTCGTTGTTATGTCATATTGGTAGCGCGGTGTCGAATGCACTAGTTGGAACGCCGAGAAGAAATCTGTTGGAGAAAGATCACAGAAATATGTGGGATTGATCAATTTATAACGTCAAGAGTTCAAGTACATTCTTTTGGTCTCTTTTTTAAACTAATGGTCCTATTTAACTAATTTTTTGTATACAATTCAGAAATAGTAGTATGTCCTTGTTTGTTTCCCTACCATGCCTCGGAGAGCACGTTATGCCGTCGGTCTCGGCTGTTATCGTGTACACCTGATAGCCATCGTTACTCATAGTAGGGAACATTGCATTGGTACAGCGTGGTGGATTAAGCTCTGATCCTCCTCCTACATGTGGAAAGAGGCCTATGCCCAGCAGTGGGATATTACAGTGTAATTTTTTGCCTCTCAATCATTTATCTACCCTCTTTATACAGCTCGTTGGCGATTCGATACCCGCACGTGTGCGATAAACATATCTGTACAAGTTACAAAATATGTGTATATTTGTAGGGGCCATACAAATGTTTGTTGTATGGTGGATATTTGGTTCTGTACTGTGCATTCACGAACAGGAGTAAATTACACTGGGGCTATTGAGGCATTTTTATATGTCAGAGACAGTCATTATTACGGACGAATGTGAGTTTGACGGCATTCTGAGGTTGCCTGAATGTTGGGCAATGCGGTCAAGATGACAAGACGTCGACGCGTTTCACTATTGTGATGAAATTTGTGAAAATCATTAAAACGAAGATAATGGCGTTTACGTCGTAGTTCCTTTTCTTAATTATCCCATTATTAGACGCGTCTGACAATAGTTAGAATAACGCTGTCTTCGATACATACATCTTATATGTAAAATTCTCGTATCACAATGTTAGTTACCATACTCCTCCGAAACGGCTGGACTGATTTTTATGTTTTGTGCATATCGGGTAGGTCTGAGAATCGGCCAACATCTATTTTTCATACCAATAAGTTATAAGGCGCGGGGGGTTATGGGGGTTAATAACATATATGGCAAAACAACGTTTGCGGGGTTAATATACACATAAGGTACATACCGTAAAATTGGCTCCTCACGTCAGTAACAAGTACGATGAGAAGGATAGCGTAGCTGATCCGAAGCATTTTGTCATTTTATGTATCTGTAAAGAAAATAACACAATTTATAAATTCAAATCAAAATCAAAAATCATCATCAACATCATTACAGCAGCCTTTCGCAATCCACTACTGGACATAGGCCTCCACAAGTTCACGCCAAAAATGGCGTGGACTCATGTGGTTTGCCCATAGTCACCACGCTGGGCAGGCGGGTTGGTGACCGCAGGACTGGCTTTGTCGCACAGAAAACGCTGCTGCCCGTCTTCGGCCTGAGTATTTCAAAGCCAGTAGTCGGATGGTTATCCCGCCATCGGTCGGCTTTTTATGTTTCAAGGTAGTAGTGGAACTGTGCTATCCCTTAGTCGCCTCTTACGACACCCACGGGAAGTGGGGGAAATCAAAAATATCTCCATTCAAATAAGCGTCATAAGCACCTTCGAATCGACATTTAACGAATCAAATTTTTAATTAGTTTTAAAAATAAACTACCAACTGGTTCAGAATGCAGATTATGTAGGAAGGAACCGGCAAGAAAATCCGCAGGTACTCTTTAAAAAAAATACTCTTATTATTTACTAGATTCTGCCCGCGTCTTTGTCCGCGTAGAATAGTTCCTTTGGGCTAATTAGGGAAGCTCTCAAAAGAAAAAAAAAGAACGATTTTGAAACATTCTTCATTGGTGGTCCTCTCCTATTGGTCTTACCGTTATGATATGTAGCCTATAGCCTTCCTTAATAAATGGGCTATCTAACACTGAAAGATTTTTTCAAATCGGACAAGTAGTTCTAAGATTAGGTTCAAACAACCAAACAAACTCTTAAGCTTTATAATATTAGTACAGCTTTACTCATGTCTAAGTCTACAGACTTCAATAATATTTGTAACTCGTTGTGGCTCGCGGTTTCATCCGCGTTAATTTGAGGAAAAAACGTACTAAAGTATTTATGGGCTGATATAGCCTAAGGCATTTTACCTTTCTCGGTAAACGGTCCAATTCAAAAAGAATTTCTGAGATTAGCGCGTTAAAACAAACAAACAATCTCCTCAGTTTTTTGATTATGATATAGATGTTAATAGGCTATATAAAATCAACTACAAATACAACTTTCTTGTAAGAATGTTTACAAAGGAAACAATGAAACATATATCGTATCAACAATTATCCAATATGGCGGCGCTACGTCACTTGAATACTCTGAAGAAAACGAGATTGTCAGCCGACCTTTGTTGTAACCTTGCTTAAAATGCTTATCGAGTTCGTTGCCTTTTTCCTGTATATTAATGGCCTAGTTATAGTTTTACTAAAAAACAGACATCATGATAATAATAAATTAATATCCCATATTTGTATAATTAATTTGATTGATCGATTGATTCAAATACGCATAAGTCCAGATAGCTCAAAAACGACTCAATAGATGTCGCTTAAATTTAAACGGGACATTGACAAGCGCCAGCTTACGACTAAATAATTTTATTTGCTTGAAAATGAAATTAATAAGTATGTGTGTACTTATGCACGCACGTAAGAAGTCATACTTCATTGGCTAGCTAACTTCGCGTTGCGAACTTCTTCTTCGGTGACTAGCTCACTTCAGGGTAGTGATGGTGTTCGCGCACAACGTAAAATTTTACTCTCGTCATTTCCCATAACGTGCCAAGAGAAGTATAACTTCAAAAAAACTACTTCAATTATGTCGAAAAGTAATAATAAATACCCATTATTAGGAATAAATCAAAAAAATCAAATCAAAAAATATAATTGTTATATCTCGCTTAAATTTAGATGCGTCGACAACATGACAAGCACTAACTTCCAAATAATAAAACAATAATCAAAATTGGTTAGCCCGGAAAAGCTATGATGAAACATATAAAAAAGAAACAGTCAAATTAAGCCTCATCCATTTCTAAAAGTTTGTTAAAAATTTAATCAAGAAATCTGTACTAATATTATAAAGCTAAAAATTTTGTTTATATGAAGGCTAATTTCAGGAACTCTTTTGTTTGGATAACTCGCTTACTAAGGTAGGCTTTTAGAGTTTATTGAAGTTTACTCTTTAGGAATCGATTTTCATATAAGTTCCCTGGGTTGAAAAAATATGAGAAGTAAAATCTAATGAGCGAACGACCTCGTTACGTTTTTGTTAACGCCATCTATCGGAACTCTATTGGGTACGTTTTCTATTTGAGTAGTTTATTTACCATTTGATATGGTATTCATATTTTTTTTAGACTAGTAGATCTTTATGTGCCTATTTAGACAGTCGATCTGAAGGAGTAAACTCCAGTCGTGCGTCGGAGCTGACACACACTTTTTATTTCTATTTTATTTGCTCAAATTGACGCATGTAAAACCCTGGGGTAATGATGAAAACCCTGGGGAACAGAGTATGAACTAATAAACTAAAATACTTATAACTTTAGTAGAAAGTCGAACGCAAACAAAATGCAACGCACTTGATTCTAAATTAGAATTTCTGTAACCGTATTATTGAAATAACTGCGCCTCGTCTGGGTCAAATTCCAATCAATGGTTTTATGTTATAATCAAAGTAACTTAACTGTAAAATTCTATAAAAGTTTTGCGGTTTGAATTAGGTTATAATTTTGAATTACAGTTAAGTACTGACAGTAAAGAAAATTTATATATATATATATATATATATATATATATATATATATATATACTAGGTTTCCATCGCGGCTTCGCCCGATTGGACTATACGATTTTACTTTTGAACTCATGTGCTGCCCATAGTCACCACGCTGAGCAGGCGGGTTGGTGACCGCAGGGCTGGCTTTGTCGCACCGATGACGCTGCTGCCCGTCTTCGGCCTGTGTATTTCAAAGCCAGCAGTTGGATGGTTATCCCGCTATCAGTCGGCTTTTTAAGTTCCAAGGTGGTAGTGGAACTGTGTTAGTCGCCTTTTACGACACCCACGGGAAGAGAGGAGGTGGCTATATTCTTTACTGCCGTAGCTAATAAACGCCTCACACTCAACGGCCGCCAATAGGTTTTTATCCTGTGTCGGGGGTCCGGAAACACACACAATAAACAAGCACAAACGCCCTTACCACGGCAAACAACTATATGGCCAATACAAATGTTTGTCACGTGCGGGGATCGAACCTGCAGCCGCCAGCGCAACAGCCACAAACCGGTGCTGTGACCGCCAACGCGTCGTCAAGCAATATAAATAATTAACAGTAACCGGTTAAACATGGACTTAATACAGAATAATACATACAAAATCTCCTAATTATAACCTACATCTACTAGTAGACCAGGGGAGGTTCTTACAACCATAATTTTGTTAATATATCATTTTATTAAACTTTTTCTTCCAACAGTACGTGTAATTTGAAGATACAGACAGATCGACCTCATTTTTTTAATATATCGCAGTTAACCGACTTTACAAAAGGAGGACAACCTAGATATTAGACACTTAATTGTGGATTTGTTTTTTACGATGTAGTGTTTATCGTATTTTCATTAATTTGTTTGTAATGAACCAGATCTTTCTCGAATATTCTTAGTGCAATAGTAATAGACGTTTAAAACGGCAGTTAACGATTTGTTTCCTTCGGACTAAATTATTTAGTTATTACAAACTAGCGACCCGCCCCGGCTTCGCACGGGTGCAACGCTGATACTAAATATACTACAGAATGTCTTTATTTATAGTGTGAAGCTAGCTTATGACATGGTTATTAACATAATACCAACAACATTCAAATATGCGTCGTTAGATTACACGTTGTTACAGAATGCGTTGAAGACATAAAGGTTCACTACTCGTTCCCCGTAGGTGATAGCGTGATATGTAGCCTATATGTTGACCCGACTTCTTAATAATATTCGTGCCAAATTTGAAGTAAATCCATGCAGTACTTTTTGAGTTTATCCCGGATATACATACAGACAAACAGACAAAAATTCTAAAAACTATATATTTGGCTTCGGTATCGATTGTAGATCACACCTCAAGTATTCTTTAAAAAAAATATTCAATGTACAGTTTTGACTTTCCTACCATGTTATTATATATATAGATAATATTTTTTTTTATATTTACCTAGGATAGCGGGAAAATATCTGTTCGTTTTGTAATAATTGTGTTAGCAAACGAAAAGAAACCGACTTCAATTACATCGACAATTAAGCAATACAACGTGGGTAGACGAAAAAAATGTCAAGTAAATACGCGTTATCAAAGATTACTCCAAAAAAAGTAATCAAATTTCAATCTCGATCAAGTTTAAATGGGATCACAAAACAACCGCCACCTTTCGATTAAAACAAGAAAGTTATGAGGTAACATTACAAAAAAAATACAATCTTATCGAGAACCTTCTCCTTTTTAACCGACTTCAAAAAAAGGAGGAGGTTACTCAATTCGACCGTATATATGTTTTTTTTTAATGTATGTTCGGGGATAACTCCGTCGTTTATGAACCGATTTCGATAATTCTTTTTTTGTTGGAAAGGAGATATCCCTAGTTTGGTACCATGATAAGGAAACCAGGATGTGATGATGGAATCCCAGAGAAATCGAGGGAAACTCTCGAAAATACGCATAACTTTTTACTGGGTGTACAGATTTTAATGATTTTTAATTTAATCGAAAGCCGGTGTTTATCATGTGGTCATATTTAAATTTCATCGAGATCTGATTACAACTTTTGGAGTAATCTTTGATAATGCGTATTTACTTGACATTTTTTTTGTCTACCTATGTATTACTTGTCAGTTGTCGATATAATTGAAGTCGGTTTTTTACATTCACTTAAAAAAATCCGCTTCGAGCGGGATTCGAACTAGTTACAAGCGTTGCCTTTTACCACAAACACATAATGGTTGTTATTTGCAAAGAATTTTAATATAATTGTCATATTTATTGTGTTATCATATGGTTATCTTGCAACGCTATGTCGAGTGGGTGGCATCCTCTAATAACACTATTTTATGACCTCATTATAGTAACATAATTAATATTTTTATCATGTTATTGAAACGAAGTTCCTTATGGGGCGTTACGGATGGGTACTCTAGCCGACAAAAACGTCCGTAACGTAAAAAAAAACCGTAAGTCTACGTGTATGTGATGACTGTTATTATTATTGCAGTTTGTTATTATTAGTGTATCATTCGATAATTATTATCTAATATATAAAATTCTCGTGTCGCGGTGTTTGTAGTCAAACTCCTCCGAAACGGCTTGACCGATTCTCATGAAATTTTGTGTGCATATTGGGTAGGTCTGAGAATCGAACATCTATTTTTCATACCCCTAAGTTATAAGGGGGGGGGATTGAGAAGGTTTATAAAATATATGGCAAAACAACGTTTGCGGGGTCAGCTAGTATATTTATATAAATCGTCGTAAATAAAATAAAGGTGTTAAGTGAATCGTGTAAAATAGATTTTTTGATTTTTATCGATAAAAAAAATCACAATAAAAAATGTATACCCGAATAATTATTTTCTTTATACCTCGACTAGAACTTGAAATTAATATTTTGTAATAAGGAACTTCGTTCCTATCTGGTGTCCCGTGACACGACACGGTTTTTTATTATTTATAGCAGCGACCCCCATATGGACTACGACACTTTTAATACAACTTTCCAAACTCGAGACTAGGAAATTCAACCGTTACCAATATGATAAAATAACTTAAATAACCGTCGACCCGGTCGGTGTCGTTCTACAGGGCCCCACTCAGGTCGGTCGGTCGATCGATGTCGTTATACAGGACCCCACTCAAATTCGTCCATGACCCACCAGTCGGACGCAACCCATAATTTGGAAAAGCCTGATTTATGTTAATTCGTTTGTTTAATTAATAATCTAATATTATAAAGTAATACGCTTTTGACGACGCGTTGGCGCAACGGTCACAGCACTGGTTTGTGGCTGTTGCGCTGGCGGTTGCAACTTCGATCCCCGCACATTAAAAACATTTGTATAGGCAATACAGACGTTTCCCATGGTCTAGACGTTTGTGCTGTCCTTATGGGTGTCAGAGAGCACGTTAAGCTGTCGGTCCCGATTGTTATTATGTACACCTGACTTACTCATACTAGGGAATATACCTGCACTGAAGCAGCGTGGTGGATTAAGCTCTGATCCTTCTCCTACAAGGGGAAAGAGACCTAAACCCAGCAATGGGGTATCATAGGCTGAAGCGTTTTTATAAAAATGTATGTATTATTATTAATACCATACCATTTAATAATACTATGTGTTATTATAAAACAATTACATTATACGTATATTTAACTCATACTTGGCTTTTTTATTACATAGCATATTATATGATTATGTAATAAATCTATGTAAACAATTCTTCTTGTATTTTATTTCTCATTCCATGCTCAACAAACACACATGGTCGTCTGGCAAGGTTGAGATACTTTCCCATTCGGGCTGCTATATTATTTTTTCCTTTTTTGTAATTAGGTCGGCAAACAAGCGTACGACTCACCAGATGGTAAGTGGTTACAGTAGCTTATAGACGCCTGCAACACCAGAAGCATCGCAAACGCGTTGCCGATCCTGTCCCCAATTCCCCGCATGAGTTCTGATCACTTTATTCATCAACTAGTACAAAACACTGTTTGAAAACAGTAATATTGAGCTGTGATCTTCTGTAAGGTCGAGGTACTACCCCAGTCGGGCTGCTACATATTTTGAGCGGGAAATTGGCTGCTGTGTAATACCTCACTTTTAACAGGACATTTTCTGTTCTGTCCCGTCTTAATCCATACACATAAGGATCGATTTGAACAGAGCACATAGAGATAGCATTTAATATCCACAAAGAAGATCACAGCTAAATATTACTGCTTTTATGAGTAAGGTGGTCAGAGCTCCGGGGTGAGGGGTTAGGGTTGCCAACGCGCTTGCGATGCTTTTAGTGTCGCAGGCGTCTATAGGCTACGGTAATCGCTTTCCATCCACCAGTATATGGTACGCGCTCATCGTAGTCGTACGTGTTTGCTAAGCCAATTATTAAAACTAGTGAGAAAAAATTTAGTGATGGGAAACACGCTCCTCGATATCGATACTTTTGATTAGGTTATTGTTATCATGGAGCGTTTTCTGCAAAGATCGAATTCACTTGGGAAACGACCTAACGATTTTCCCAGTGACACCTCGCATTGGGAAATACCAAAGAGACCTGCACGTCCGGCGGAAGCAAATGCATCGGTCCCAACAAACACCACAAATCGGTTCACCCCTTTGGAAACCAATAACTCATCGGCAGATAACCCAAACAAACGACTTCAAGATGCTACTACTGCCCGTAAGAATATACATAAGACCCCACCTATTGTAATAGAACTCAAAAAAGAATGGAGTCACGAAGATATTCGGGTTCTTATCAGTAGATATAGCACAACCTTTCATTTACAATATAGAGGCAATAACAGAGTTGCAGTTTGTTGTTACTCCCCAGAAAGTCACGAAGCCGTTAAAAAGGGTCTCAAGTCGGAAAATGTTCCCTACCACACTTTCTCACGCAAAGATGAGAGAACATCTAAAGCAGTGATTTTTGGACTACCAGCTTACGTTGAGCCGTACTTACAGGAAGAGCTCAACGCTCTTGGGTTTGCTGATGTCATTGTTCGCAAAATGAAAACACCGAATGGAAGTAATACCACATGTCCACCTTATTTTGTTCAACTCCCTCCTGGTAGTGATATTAAGCGCTTCAAGCAAATAAAATACATTAGCAATTGTGTAATTCAAATACGTAAATACCAATCTAAAAACCTATACGGAACTCAATGTTTTCGTTGCCAGGGATTTGGACACTCATCGAAGAACTGCAATCTTACTCCCCGGTGTGTCAAATGTAAGGAACAACATCTTACTAATGACTGCCCAAAAAAGGATCGCACACAACCAGCTCAGTGTTGCAATTGTGGAGAAAGTCATCCTGCAAATTATCGACAGTGCAGTGTACGAATGAACTACCTTCGATTTATCCAGGAGAAAAATTTAAAATCTCAAACTACCAAAATTTTACCTAAATCATTGATAGGTGGACACGTTGATGGTCGCCCCTGGAATGAAGTAGCAGCCTTAAAGAACCAAAAACATCCCACTGGTACTCAATTCTCCAATAAAGATGATCAAGCAACCTTAGATATGCTAATAATTTTTAAGGCAATTAAATCAATTAAAAATGAATTTGTCGCATGTACGAACATGATGGATAAGGTTATTCTTATCCTAACCCATCTAGGTCAATATGTTTAGTGCGAATACATTACGCCTACTAGTTTGGAATGCTGATGGCATTCGTAGAAAGATTACTGAGCTCTGGGATTTGGTAAGTACTCTTAAAATAGACGTTATTGCCTTATGCGAGACCAGAATATCACCCAATGTTAATCTTAAAACACCTGGGTTTCATTGTTACCGACAGGACAAGACAGACGAAGGGAGGGGGCAGGGGGTGGCCATTTTAATAAAGACCGATATTCCTCATACTCCAATAAAAATCCCCCAAATAAACAATCTAGAGTGCATAGGACTACAGTTACAGCTTTCTTGTGGCCAGGTGACCTTTATTGCTGCTTATCAGTCTCCGAACCTCCCGTTGTTGTGTAGTGACCTGGATGCTATAATGAATTCTTATACTTCAGTGGTTCTAATGGGTGATTTAAATACAAAGCATCCTTACTGGAACTGTTCTGCGGCGAATTTGCATGGCGATATTTTATTTAATCATATGATTAACAATGAATATGACATCTTTGCACCTAACACTCCAACTTTAGTTCATTATAATGCTTTATACAGCCAATCAACACCAGACGTAATCGTGGTTAAAGGCGTTCAAGATATATCTGAAGTAAAAGCCTACACCTCCTTATCATCGAACCATCTTCCTGTCTTCTTTATGATTAATAGTAACTACACTCGCAAATCTCACCTCGCATTTAACTATACTAAGGCTAATTGGAATAATTATAGAAATTATATCAATCAAAATATCACTCTTGATAATTTACCATTCAAATCTGTGTCTGAAATAGATTACAACATAGAACATTTGTCTAACACCCTTATCAATGCCCGTAATTTTAGTATTCCTGTAACTAAAGCTTACGGTAAAATCTTGCTTCCTCGTTACATACGAAAACTAATTAAATTCAAGAATGCTTGCCGCAGAGCTTCTCTCAAGGCAGACAACAATGGATTAAGACGATATCTCTTATCTAAATTTAATAACTTGCAATATATAATCGACAATAAAATAAAGGAGTTTAATGATAGCCTCTGGGACAGGAAATTAGCAAGCGTAGATAATCCCTCATCCGATCTTTGGAGATTTGTCAAATCAATTAACCCTAGACCAAATGTCATACCTCCATTGAAAATAAGCAATAGTCACACTACTTCCACCACACAAGAACAGTGCGAAGTGCTGGCAGATGTATTCCTGGAAAACATGAACCTTACAAAGTCTTGGTACAGTGACTCCGAAACTGAACACAGAGTTGCTGAGTCCGTCAAGGGTCTCGAATCTACCCATAACTTTATACCTGAGAAACTAGTTACGCCATCACAAATAAAGAGATTACTTAGCAAACTCAAATCTCGTAAGGCCCCTGGTATAGATGATTTGACAAACTACCTGCTAAAAAATATATCACAAAAAGGTCTTGTCTTACTAACCAAAATATTTAATGGATGTTTAATATTGGGTTATTATCCATCTTCTTGGAAAACCGCAAAAATGATACCAATTAAAAAACCGGCAAAAAGCGATTCCTGTCCTAAAAGTTATAGACCCATTAGTCTACTACCTAGCCTTGGCAAATTGTTTGAATCAGTAATCCTAATGCACCTTCGAAAATTCACGGATCATTTACTTATATCGGAACAGTTTGGTTTTCGTCGTAATCATTCGACCACGCAACAATTAGCTAGAGTAAGTGAACAAATAACTCATGGTTTGAATCAAAAGAAGTGTACTGGTATGGTCTTATTAGATATTGAGAAGGCATTTGATACGGTGTGGCATGAAGGACTATTGCATAAGCTATTAATGTACAATGTTCCAACAGGACTCGTAAAACTGGTTCAGTCATATCTGGTCAACCGTTCGTTTTCGGTAGCCATTGGCGATCATAGATCTTCTCTTAAACATATACCAGCTGGTGTACCTCAGGGCTCAATTTTGGGTCCATACCTCTTTTCACTGTATATAAACGATATCCCCAAACAGCCACATACACAACTCGCTATTTATGCTGATGACACAGCATCATATACAACATCGGAGGATTGTGATTTGGTGATCGGTCGGCTACAACTTTCCATTGATCTACTCAGTGACTTCTTTACCAAGTGGAAGCTAAAGTTAAACTCCAATAAAACTGAATGTATAATGTTCTCTAGACGACGTTCGGTACCATCTAAGAAAATTAAAATAAATGATCATATCATCCCTTGGAGTCGTCAAGTCAAATATCTTGGTACAATAATTGACGACAAAGTTAACTGGAGTAAAAACACCGATAATCTGGTTCTTAAGGGTGTCAAGGCTATAAACGCACTACGGCCCATATTTAACAGAAAGACAAAAATTAGCTCGTCCACTAAGATGAAAATGTACTCAATGTTGGTAAGACCATGCTTAACATACGCTGCTCCTGTTTGGTGTAGTATACCAGAGTCAAAATACAATAAATTACAAACCATTCAAAATAAAGCTATTAAAATTGCCTATAATACCCCATTTCGGACTAACCTCAAAAGATTACATAAACATATTAGTTATCCAAGTTTAAAAAATTATATACTTAAAATATCTCGCAATTTCTATAAAAATAAAATCCCAGGTCACCCTAATATTCTGGTCTCATCGATTTGTCGTAGCAAACTTCGAACATTACCATATATCGATACATACAACAGGTACAGGTTACCACATCACTACTTTCTTGATGAATCATAACCAAATGAATCAACAAGCGACCGGCTTGCGTTGCGTATGTCGATCCAAAGCTCAGTAAATATTTCTACATACCCACATTGATTTATTTTTATTTCTATTATAAAATTGTAAACTAATAAGTACATATATTTTTGTAAATCTATTCTTTATTTTTTATTTTTACACTCATTTTCTAAGTGTAATAAGTATTAAGTGTAAATTTTAAAAATGTGCAACGTTTTACAAACGGCACATACCTAAAATTAGGTACTAATTGTACTACTCATACATGTGAAGTGTTTTTTTGTGTAAATATGTTATAATTACTTTTTGTGGTTCAACGTATATGTTTGTAAAGGTGAGTTAGCCTAAAAATGTATTAATAAATATGATGTTAACAATAAGTGATGCTTTTGTAAACATTTTGTGTACTTGTATGATTTAATAAAGATATTTAAAAATCAATCAAATCAATCGCTTTCCATCAGGTTAACCCATAAGCTTGTTTGCTAGCTTTATAATATAAAAAAGTGTGTGTGTCAGCTTCGACGCACGCTGGAGTTAACTCCTTCAGTTCGACTGTCTAAATAGGCACGAAAAGGCTTACTAGTCTAAGAAAAAATATCATATCAAATGGTAAATAAACGAATCATATAACGCCATCTAACCCTATTGGGTGCCGATAGATGGCGTTAACAAAAACGTAACGATGTCATTCGTTCAGTAGATTTTACACCTCATATTTTTTTCATACCGGGGTCTGATATGAAAATCGATCCTTAAAGAGTAAACTCCGAAAACCTACTTTAGTAAGTAGTGAGTTATCCTAAGAAGCTCCTGGGGGATCAGGGATTGGGTCGGCAACGCGCTTGCGATGCTTCTGGTGTTGCAGGCGTCTATAGGCTACGGTAATCGCTTACCATCAGGTCGACACCAACAATTTATACTACGCCAATTCGACTTTTCGATAAGTTTGTTTTTTTAATGCGAACTTGATAAAATTTGTTTTTATATGTAATAAAAAAATTGTTAAATTGCAATGAATAACTTAACTATTGAAGACACCAAATTTCAAATAAGTTTCTTAATCAATATAAAATGTATCACGTTTTTTCCTTTTTTAAGCCTCTATTGTAAAGTTCACTTTTAAGAGTTAGCTTAGTATAAATTGCTGGTGTCGAGGTGAGCCGTACGCTTGTTTGTCGACCTAGTAACATATAAAGAAAAAAAAACCTAAAATTAGTGCCTTTATATAAAAAAACTTTTCAGCTTTATAATCTTATATATAAATTACGTGTAATATAAAAAAAGGTGCATTAATAAAATTAGTATGCATAAAGCGTTTTATTTACAAACTATCAATTTCTACTGAGAATGCATTAGTAACATAATTGTGCCTTTACGTGGAAAAGATACAAGGTCGATGAATCAACTCGGTACAGTGTATTAAGATTTATTACAACGTAAATATGTGATAGCAGGGTCGTATTTAGGGAGGGGATACGAGGTGCCCCGAGGCATAAAAAGGGGCTACAGGCATAAATAAAAATTAATTATTAAGAAAACAAAAAACCCGACTGCGACAAATAACCACTAATAATTGTGTTTGCTCACAAACGAAAAAAAACCGACTTCAATTTCATCGACGAGTAATACAACGTAGATCGACGAAAAAATAGGCAAAATCGGTACACTCAGTAAAAAGTTATTGCGGATTTTCGAGAGTTTCCCTCGATTTCTCTGGGATCCCATCATCAGGTCCTGGTTTCCTTATCATGGTACCAAACTAAGGATATCCCCTTTCAAACAAAAAAAGAATTGTCAAAATCGGTATATCCAGTAGAAAGTTATGCGGTATAATACAACGTAGGTCGACGAAAAAAGCGTCAAGTAAAAACGCATTATTAGATATAACTCGAAAGGTAGTTGTTAGATCTCAAATAAATTTAAATGGGACCAATTGACACACACCACCTTTCGATTTAAAAAAAATTGTCGAAATCAGTCCTCGCGGTCAAAAGTTCTGACATACATAAAAAAAAAAGTCGAATTGAGAACCTCCTCCTTTTTTGGAAGTCGGTTAAAAGGGAACAAGTTTTACATTTTGTGCACTAAAGTGCACTGTAGATTATATTCCATTCGATACTTTAATTCGCGTTTGCGCAACGGTCACAGCACTGGTTTTTGCGCAGTAATGTTGATGGAATCATCTCATTTTCTAATACACATTATTTATCAAATTTATCGTAACGAATTTCTCGTTTCATCGAATCTCAAATCACAAATCGATTCGTATATGATATAACGATACAGAATACGCTACATGTAACCGACATATGGTATTAACATACGATTATTGTATGAACCTGTGGTATTTATAAAACCAGTCCGACAAGATGTATTATTTATATGTATGTGAATTCCTTCGTATTTTAAAATGTATTGTGTTTTTCTTGTTTCGGAGTAAAAAACCTACACAATTCCTTCTCCAGGTAGGAACGAAGTTCCTTCAGATAGTATAGAAGCGACACAATTAGGAAAAAAAAAATGTTGAATTTTATATATATTTTCTAGTTCTTGATTTTTTATTAATTTTGTTGATTGGTTTTTAATTAAGTACATAAAAGTATTTAGGAAATTTAGTATTTTAGAAAATAACAAATACCGTAAAATAAAATTAATCAAACAAAACAATAATAATAATAATTCAAACTATAAGTGAAATAAAAAACATGTTTTTATTTATTTTTCTCGACAGTAAAAATTACATAAATAATTTAAAAAAAAGTTTACTAGTAATATTTTAGTTTTTCAAACGTCATATTATACAGTCGTGTGACTGATATTACGTCACTTCCGTTATATGTTTTTCTTACGGCTTTAGTATCACATTTTTTTCAGTTCGGTCGCCCAGCCAAATTTCAAGCCTGCCGTAAGGAACTTAATATAAAATAATAGTTTAAAAAACTATAAAAGCGTGTTTTTTTAGTTTTTTAAACTATAATTTATTTTTTATTTTTAGTTCGATTTTTCAATTAATTATTTGCAGAAATGGCATGCGTAGATCACGCACTAGCCTTATCTCTCTTACTTCCTTACAGAGGGTCCAAGAAAGAATTTATTAATCCTGGCGGTCCTAATAAGGATATTGGAAAACTGTTATTGAATTATTGCATCGTCATCGGTCCTTGATACGTCTGCAAAGTTTCAAATAAATCAAACTTCTGTAAATTGGTGAAAATTATGCTCAAAGATTCCATTACATACATACAACCCAAGCTAATAAAAGGGTTGTAAAAATAGCCTTTCGCGATAGATAGGCTATCCAATACAAAAAATAATTTTTCAATACGAACCAGTACTTTCTGAGAACAGCGCGTTTCAATAAACAAACAAACAATCTTGTCTGTTTTATTAACCGACTTCAAAAAAAGCGCGAGGTTCCAAATTCGACTGTATTTTTTATGTAGTTACCTCTCTTGTTTCGACTGGATGGAGGGTCGCGCGTGTCGTGTGGCCCCATTTAATTTCATCGAGATTTGATGACTACTTTTTGAGTAATCTTTGATAACGCGTATTTACTTGACTATTTTTTCGTCTACTTACGTTATATTACTTGTCGATGTAACTGAAGTCGGTTTTTTTAATTTACGAGCAAACACAATTATCAGAAGTTTCACTTTTGCCGTGTGAATTGTACACACACACGCTTTTTATTATTTATGTGTTTGTGTGCAAAACTATAAATAAATAATACTAATTTTTTTTATTTAATTACACATAAGTTATTGTTAATTTTGGTTCACAATTAAAATGTTTTTACTCAGTCAGTAATTTGTAAGGCCTGAACAAGTTGATGACCTTTAGTGACCTTTAGAACCACCTTTTCATTACATGCATCTTGAAGGTAAAATATTATATCGATCTTCTTGACAGCGGAAGTGTCATGTAGCCTTCACTTCCGGATATTATAATGTATTTCATCTGGGACGACTCAGGTCTGCCTGTGCTAACTTTGGCGTCAAGTTTTATTAATTTTCTCTCGACTTCAGAAAAAGGATAAGGTTCTCGATACGATCGCATGGTTTTCAATAGCTTCAGAGCGCGCTAGCCAGACCTTCGTGGAATGGAAATACAAATGGAAAGTTGCTCAGCGCATACTAACAACGTAGGTAGAAACAATGGCCAAATATGAAGTTTGACTCAGTGGCTTTGACAGGTTGACGTGAAGCAAAAATCTTGTAACCCTTTTTACGATAATCGCGCGAACGGAGGAGTGTGAAATTTCGCACACTTATAGTTTATATAGGGAAGGAGTGCAAATATAAATATTTTGTTAAAAATTATGCATACAAATACGTTAAATAAATAAGTTAAAAAAAAATTACACACTATATATGTATTTGACACACAGACGCATATATACTTTTTTGTATATTATTATAGAAGTATAATCTTTGACAACAGAACATTAATTATGTTCAAACTTATAATTAAAATTAATTATGGTCGATTTTCAACCTCTGGGCGACTAATAGTATAAATAAATATCTACAATATACACAATAATAGGGATGAAACCGCGAAGCACAACGAGTTACAAATATTATTAAGGCCTTACTTACACATGAATAATTTTGACATTACTAAGGCCTTAGATGAATCTAATATATAAAATTCTCGTGTCGCGGTGTTTGTAGTTAAACTCCTCCGAAACGGCTAAACCGATTCTCATGAAATTTTGTGTGCATATCGGGTTGGTCTGAGAATCGAACAACATCTATTTTTCATCCCCCTAAATGTTAAGGTTAGTCCACCCCTAAATTGTTTTTTTAATTTTTAGATAAATAATATATTTTTTATTTAATTATGATTTGGCGTTGAAAAATACATACCACCCTAAATTTTCACCCTTCTACCACCAATCCCTATTTTTAAATAGCGTTTAGCGGCAAGACGTTCGCCGAGTCAGCTAGTATCTTATAACATACACACACGGTCATCTGTTCCTACGGAAAGCATCTTAATACTTGTATTATAGCTAACAGCCAACTGATACAACTACATATTTTTTATTAGATATAAATAATACTTATATATACATAAATACATCTATTCCACCCAGACTAGAGGCGGGAATCGAACCCGCAACACCAGGAACAGAAAGCAGGGACACTGCAAACTGCGCCAACGAGTTAGTCCTATCATAAAACGTAAGTTTTAACAAACTTTCAAAACAAGAGGAGGTACTCAATTGGATTGTATTTTTTTACATGTTACCTCAGAATTTTCAACTGGCGATTTCGATGATTTTTAGTAGAAAGTTATGCGGTATAATACAACGTAGGTCGACGAAAAAATAGTCAAGTTAAAACGCATTATTAGATATAACTCGAAATGTTGTTATTAGATCTCAAATAAATTTAAATGGGACCAATTGACACATACCACCTTTCGATTAAAAAAAAATTGTCGAAATCGGTCCACACGGTGAAAAGTTCTGATGTAACATACATTAAATAAAAACAGTCGAACTGAGAAATTCCTCCTTTTTTGGAAGTCGGTTAAAAACGCATATTGACTATTTTTTCGTCTACCTACGTTGTATTAATTATATATGTAATTAAAGTTGTTATTTTTTGGGTACGTAGGTGAGTACACGTGGTATCATCATTATCATCATTACACGTGGTATAAATATAAGTAAATAATAAATAATTAATAAATATCTACAACATACACACACGGTCGTCTGTTCCTACAGTAAGCAACTTAATGCTTGTGTTATAGGTAACAGCCGACTGGTATATTGTACATATATTTTTATTTTCAATAAACATACATATAAATAATACATATATACCCATATAAATAAATATATGTATTATATCCAGACTCGGGGTGAGAATCGTACCCACAACCCTGGAGCAGAAATTAGGGTCACTACAAACTGCGCTAACGGGCTTATCATATAATTTATAAGTATTTATAAGTACACTAGCTGACCCGGCAAACGTTGTCTTGCCGCTAAACGCTATTAAGAAATAGGGGTTTGTGGTAGAAGGGTGAAAATTTAGGGTTATATGTATTTTTTAATGTTGTATCATAAAAGAATAGAAATTAAAAATTTTGTCTAAAAAATAAAAAAAAAATTTAGGGGTGGACTACCCCTAACATTTAGGGGGATGAAAAATAGATGTTGGCCGATTCTCATAGATACCGGATAAGCACAAAAAATTTCATCAAAATCGGTCAAGCCGTTTCGGAGGAGTATGGCAACGAAAACTGCGACACGAGAATTTTATATATTAGATATCTAGCAAATTTATTGTTAGCGGAGTACGTCTTTAAATATGGCAGACATTTTTTATAACACTAGTTTATATTTTGTCTCTTTGCTACACTTATCCTCATTGTTTAGTAAAAAAATCATTTCCTATTACCCATCTCTTTCTAACACGTACCAATCCATAACTTTATCTCTTTCCAACGTCAAACTATTACGAAATGTAAGAACAATAAGTTAATCGCAATTTAATGGCCTTATTACGTTCTGACGTGGAAAGGTAATGTTAAAGGATTTTAGGCTCTATTTGTCATGATATAATATTCATTTTTATCTGCTTTTTAACCGACTTCCAAAAAAGGAGGAGGTTCTCAATTCGACTGTATTTTTTTTTTTTTTTTAATGTATGTTACATCAGAACTTTTGACCAGGTAGACCGATTTCGACAAATTTTGTTTTAATCGAAAGGTGGTGTGTGCCGATTGGTCCCATTTAAATTTATTTGAGATCTAATAACTACTTTTCGAATTATATCTAATAATGCGTTTTTACTTGACGCTTTTTTCGTCGACCTACGTTGTATTATACCACATAACTTTCTACTGGGTGTACCGATTTTGATAATTCTTTTTTTGTTGGAAAGGGGATATCCCTAGTTTGGTACCATGATAAGGAAACCAGGATCTGATGATGGGATCCCAGAGAAATCGAGGGAAACTCTTGAAAATCCGCAATAACTTTTTACTGGGTGTATCGATTTTGATAATTTTTACTTTAATCGAAAGCTGATGTTTATCATGTGGTCACATATAAATTTTATCGAGATCTGATAACTACTTTTTGATTAATCTTTGATAACGCGTATTTACTTGACATTATTTTCGTCACCTTACGTTGTATTATACCTCATAACTTTTTACTGGGTGCACCGATTTTGACGTTTCTTATATAAATTAAAAGCTACTATTCGTCACGTGGTCCCATTTAAATTTAATTGAGATTTGATTCGTAATTTGTGAGTTATATCTAATATTGCGTATTTACTTGACGGTTTTTTCGTCACCCTACGTTGTATTATACGTTATATCTTTTTACTGGGTGCACTGATTTTGATCTTTTTTGTATAAATCAAAAGCTAATACTGGCTATGTCGTTCGTTTTAAATATGATTGAAATATAATGAGCAATTTTTGAGTAATCTTTGATGACACGTATTTACATGACGATGTTAAGACGACTGTGGTCATGTTCAATACTTTGCCACAACGCCATCTATCAAAATTTAATGAAATTACTTCGTTCACTATCGATCAAATTACAATATTCCACTAGAGTAGAGAGTAGCAGTTTATTCGTTATAAATATATTTGAGCTTTTAATTTTTGAGTTATCGCTAATACTGGGTATTTACTTGGCTATTTTACGTCGACCAACGTTATATTAACCTCATTACTATTTTACTGGGTGGACCGATATCGATGATTCTTTATTTAATCGGTAGGTGGTGCTTGTCATGTGGTCCCATTTAAATATAATTGAGATTTGACTCGAACTTTTTGAGCTATATCTGATATGGCGTATTTACTTGACTGTTTTTGGAGTTTTCTCCTTAAGAATCGATTTTCATTTAAGGCCCCGGAATGAAAAAATTGAACAGTAAAATCTACTGAACGAATGACCTTGTTAGAGATGGCGTTCAGACGTTTTCTAATAACGCAATTAGGTTCCGATAGATGGCGTTATTGGATTCATTTATTTACAATTTGATATAGTAATAATATATTTCTTAGACTAGTAAGCCTTTTTGTGCCTATTTAGACAGTTGATCTGAAGGGGTAAACTCTAGTCGTGCATCGGAGCTGTGTGAAAACATGAACATTACATATTTTTAATAAAAAAAACATAAACCGTAATTCAATATAAATCCGCTTCAACTAAAAAACCCGCCGTAATAAGCGATGTCAGCGCTTCGCGCGAATCGACGACGGGCCTTTTATGAAATTTCTGCCTACAATCGCTAACAAAATGTTAGAAATAACAGTAGAACATTATATAATTCTACAATTTTATAATGTCGCGTTATATGGAATACGAACAAAGTATTACTATTTTTTCGTCGATCTACGTTGTATTACTCTTCGATGTAATTGAAGTCGGTTTTTTTTTCGTTTGCGAGCAAACACAATTATTTTAGTGTTAATATTCAAAATTTTCGTCTGTAAGCGACATCTTACTGGTATTAGACGCCGCGTTGGCGCAACGGTTACAGCCATGGATTGTACCTGTTGCGCTGGCCGTTGCGGGTTCGATCCCCGCACATGACAAACATTTGTATTGGCCATACAGGTGTTTGCCGTGGTCTGGGTGTTTGTGCAGTCCTTGTGGGTCTCCCCACCGTGCCTCGGAGACCACGTTAAGCCGTCGGTCCCGGTTGTTATCACGTACACCTGATAGCGATCGTTACTCATAGTAGGGAATATATCCGCCAACCCGCATTGGAGCAGCGTGGTGGATTAAGCTCTGATCCTTCTCCTACATGGGGAAAGAGGCCTATGCCCAGTAGTGGGATATTATAGGCTTAAGCGTGTACTGGTATTAAAAACTAAGATACGGTGAATTTAGCTGCGTTAGGCACTCTTTGGTAGGGGAATCTTATGGGTTTGCGTTACCGACATGCTCATGACTCACGCGCAACGGCTGTGCGCATTAGACGCTTGTTGAATGGGTGAAATCTCGTGCGTTCGTGTCACTGACATGCTTATAGTAGATTTTTTCTATATATATAACTAGGTCGGCAAGCAAGCATACGGCTCACCTGATAGTAAGCGATTCTGTATTAGTTTTAGTTTAATAAGCTATAAGCTAACCTAATAAAATAAAATAAAATAAAATATGAGCTGTCATCCGCCAACCAATATTGGAGCAGCATGGTGGATTAAGCTCTGATCCTTCTCCTACATGGGGAAAGAGGCCTATGCCCAGAGGTTGGTTAGTACAGGCTGAAGCGATATGAGCTGTCAGTTCGTCACTTCATCATCATTTCAGCCTATTGCAGTCCACTGCTGGACATAGGCCTCCACAAGCTCACGCCAAAAATGCGTGAACTCATGTGTTTTGCCCATAGTCATCACGCTGGGCAGGCGGGCTAGTGACCGCAGGGCTGGCTTTGTCGCACCTAAGACGCTGCTGCCCGTCTTCGGCCTGTGTACTTCAAAGCCACCAGTTAGATGGTTATCCCGCCATCGGTCGGCTTCTTAAGTTCCAAGGTAGTAGTGGAACCTTGTTATCCCTTAGTCGCCTCTTACAACACCCACGGGAAGAGTGGGGGTGGCTATATTCTTTGGTGCCGTAGCCAGACAGCACAGCTGTCAGTTAGTTTGAAAGTAAAAAAAAAAACATAAAAAATCGTCGAACCGTCAAACTTGTCTTAGACTTTCTTTACATTAAAATAACGTGGAAAGGATATTCAAGTATATATTTTAATTACCTAGATTCCTGTACGCTTAGATTTCAATAAAAGCTACTTATCGAGTTTTGGAGTGAATTACAAGGAGATAGTCTGATCTTGAGCGCTCAGTTCGAAATATCGCTTTGCACATCGTACAGAGATCGCAAACTGGTCGAAACAGAAGTTCATCAATTCGACTGTATTTTTTTATGTGTATTAGCTTATAACTTTATCCTGGGTAAGTAGATTTCGATATTTTTTTTGTAATTGAATGCTGGTGCTTGTCTCACTTCAGCCTGTAATATCCCACTGCTGGTCATAGGCGTCTTTCTCCATGTAGAAGGAGAAGGATCAGAGCTTAATCCACCACGCTGCTCCAATGCGGGTTGTATAAATTCCCTACTATGAGTAACGATCGCTATCAGGGATACATAATAACAACCGGGACGGACATTATAGTGCTCTCCGAGGCACGGTGGGAAGACCCACAAGGGCTGCACAAAAACCCAGACCACGGCAAACATCGTATAGCCAATACAAATGTTTGTCATGTGTGGGGATCGAACCCCGCATCCCGGTGCTTGTAATGTGGTCCCATTTCAATTTTGTTCGAGGTCTGACGAGTGCTTTATGAGTTATCTCAAATAATGCGTATTCACTTGACTATTTTATCGTCTACTTACGTTGTATTACTTGTCGATGTAATTGCAGTCGGTTTTTTTTTCGTTTCCGAACAAACGCCATTATGACTGTTACTTAAACGTATTAGTAAGTTAGTAGTGAATGAAGTAATTTATAATTTTGGAACGAAGTTCCTTAACCTTAAGTTTCCTTAAGGCTTGACATTTGACTGGGCGACCGAACTGAAAAAAATGTGATACTAAAACCGTAAGAAAAGTATATAACAGAAGTGACGTAATATCAGTCACACGACTGTATAATATGACGTTTGTAAAACTAAAATATTACTAGTAAACTTTTTTTCAAATTATTTATGTAATTTTATACTGTCGACAAAAATAAATAAAGACATGTTTTTTATTTCAATTAATAGTTTGAATTATTATTATTATTATTATTATTTTGTTTGATTTATTTTATTTTACGGTTTTTGTTATTTTCTAAAATACTAAATTTCCTAAATACTTTTATGTACTTAATTAAAAACCAATCAACAAAATTGATAAAATTTCAAGAACTTGAAAATATATTTAAAATTCAACATTTTTAGAATTTTTTTTTTTTTTTTACACAATAACACACAGTCGTCTGTTCCTAAAGTAAGCAACTTAATGCTTGTGTTATAGGTAACAGCCGACAGGTATATAGCTACATATTTTTTTTTCGATAAACATACTTATAAATAATACATATATAAATAAATATTTATATTACACCCAGACTCGGGGTGGGAATCGAACCCACAACCCTCGGAGCAGAAAGCAGGGTCACTACAAACTGCGCCAACGGGCTAGTCAAGAATTACTCACGTTATCATATAAAATGTCTCAAAACTCTGTTAAACGAATACAAATTTAATTATGATTGAATCAGTACTTATATAAGTTTTTCCCATTGTATATTTTTTATGTAAAACACCGCTTTATGTGAAGTAAACACATAAAAAATTTTAATGTGACTAAAATACATTTGGAAGTTTTTCGTAGATTTAAAGATATGCAATTAATAATTGCTATAATAATATTTTATATAATTTTTGTATTTTTTATATAAATCAATGAATGTTGTTTTTATTTAAATAAATGAATAATTTTTAAATTCAAATGAATAGAGTCTGTTTTTAAATCAAAATAAATGAATTCAAATGAATGGATAGTTTTTATATTCTCCTAATTAATGAATATTTTTATCATCAAATGTATGAGTGTTTTTTTTTATCTAACTGTATGAATACTTTTTTTTTATTAGTTCAAACGAACGAATAGTTTTTATCAATGACGTGTTTGTGTATGACAATAACATAACAAAAAATATCAGAAGCTACCAGATTAGGATGTACTCATAAAAATTCTTTATCTGTATGTATATAATTATTAAAGTTCCTTATATAACATACTAGCTGTGCCTCGCGATTTCACGTTAATTTGAGGGGAAAAAATGGCATATAGCCTTCCTTAGTAAATGAATCTATCTAATACCACCAAAACAATACTGTATAACAAATATCATAAACATAAAATGTCAAATCATTTATGTATATTAGAAAAAGAAAAGGACCTAGAATTGATCCTATTGGAACGCTCGTTTCTAACACAGACTTTGTTACGCTTATTGATGCGTATTCAAATCTGATATTATAATGTGAAGCAATGGGATTTACAAAAGAATTGCAAAACTTTTGCCATTAACACCGTAATACTGAAGATTATTAATAAAATTTTGTGGTCTACGCAGCAAAAGCCTTTAATAAATCACAAAATATCACTTTAGCCTATCGTAGTCCACGGCTGGACATAGGCCGGCCCAAGTTCGTGTTTTGCCCATACTCACCAACCCGAGTAGAAATTTTTTCGTCTTCCTAGTCAGGACCGGACCGTGCATGCCTGATCAGGACTAGATAAGGCATGTAACGCAGATGATGTATCTGGACCTAATCAGGACCACCTGATCTGGACCTGATCAGGTTTTCCTGATCTCAGGTCATACCTGATCTGGACCTGATCAGGTTTCCCTGGTCAGTTCCAGATACATCATCTGCGTTACATGCCTTATCTAGTCTTGATCAGGCATGCACGGTCCGGTCCTTGGTTGCTTGATCCAAATCGAGTATGCCCAGTGCGGTCCTTTTACCGCGATGCTCGGCGACGACGAGTCCTGGAAGGCGATGGTCTCCCCTTCTGCGAGACAATAATGTCCCAGAAGGAGAACGACGAGCGGATGAGAGGGGGCCGCCGACGAGGCCTCCGTCCGCAGGCGACGAACGGGGGTGCGTAGGAGGCGCTACTTAATGCGTTTCCAGTAACGCCCCTGTGCCCATGTCGGGCCGGGATGGGAACCCGGTCCTGCTAGACATGGCGTCGACGGGATTGTTTAGAGGTGAGCCGGACAGTCCCATGGAGGAGAAGTCTGGTCTTTTCGCCGAGGCCAGCCTGTCGCTGGAGGGATCCTGTTGCCTGCAGATCCGGGACCCTCCAATTAAAGCGGCTGAAGGCTCCTCCGCAGGGGTTTCGGTCGGTAGTGCACCCCCAAGTACTAAGCCGACATACGGTCTACCCTGGCATCCTGGATATCACCCGTAAATGGGTTACCCTGCGATATCAAAAAAAAAAAAAAGTGCGGTCCTTTTAAATAAAACACGAATGTACAGTCTTGACAAAATTGTTTATTAAAAAACTTGGTTGTCTGCAAAGTTGGTTTACAGACGATAGTTAAACGTGACAACCGTCATAACAAAACATCTCCTCGGATGCATAGGCCGATCAGATAGATGCGGCACAAGCATACATATGATCGTAACGAAGCCGGCGTTAATCGATTTATTAGACGTCACGTCAAAAAAAAAAAAGAAATGATATTATGTTACTTAACATACTATGTATATTTAAAATAACATATTATATATATTTAACTTAACATAACATAACAATACACTTTATTGTGCACTTAAACAGAAATAAAACTTATCCGATTGAAAAAAAAAACATATTTATTTCCATTTATTTTTTCAAATGTATTATTTATTTTTACTTTAAATATCAATTATTTTTATGTTATAGTTAAAAATAATAATGATTGTTATTAAATATTATGAATTAATTTTTCTTTTTGTTTGCTTGGCAAAATATTTTACACAGCAAAAAAAAATAGTTGTTTTTATTTATCTTCATTAGATGGTAGTTTTTGATCCTGGATACCCTGTACCCATCCCAATCTTTATTATTATATTAGCATTATTTAATACTACAGACAATGCTTGATGGAATTTATTATCGAAAATACTTTCTTGATTCTTTTCGAATCAAAATTTAAATTAATCATGTACGTAATTAAATTAGTAATAGTAAAAAATAATTATTATTAGGTATAAAATAATAACACATAATTAAGAAATAATTAATTAGGTATCAATGATAGTAATTCTGCACTATATAATGATTAACATACTTTTTATAGAAGTGAAAAAGTCGTATCTTTGAAAACTTTTTTTTGAAGTTGCTTTAACTGCTACATATGTCATCTCTTGTCATATAAACACGAGTAATATTTCCCATATTATGGGTAAAAGTATTTTTTCCATCAAGAGAAAAGTATATACGTTTATTCTGGAAAAGAAAATTTATTATAATTATTTGTATGATTAATTAATTATTAAGATTAGCATTATATCAAATATGACAATTTCAATATTGTCAGATAGAGCAACTATATTAGATCTTTCATATATTTGTATATAAGAATATAGTTTATTAAAAACTTACCATTTAATTTTTATATTTTTGGCCTTTTAATTTTTCATTGAATTTATCAAAATAATATCTTCCATTGTTGATAGCGGAAATTCTAATTTTTGGACCACTGGATTTCCTTCAGGATCTGTTAATAAACTAAAATCTAACAGCTGAGTACTGTTATTTTTTTATTTCAGATAGGATTTGGGAACGTCAGCAGATATGGCCTTTTAAATTTGCTAATTGTTTTGATAGACCGTTATAATTATGTTTGATACATTCCAGCAAAGAATCTGTTGAAAATAAATTATATATTATTTTTTTTTAACTAACACAATGATTTAAATTTCAAAATTGTGACACTGATGTAAATATAAATATTGATAGATAAATATTATCACGATTACAACACTCCACAATTTCAGAATGGAATCTATATTATGATTTTGTAAATAATTATAATAAGTATAGATATATCCTAATAAATTAAAAACAATATATATTTTTTTCTTACCACTGGATACAGTATTTTTTGTTGATGATGATCTAGCTGCTAATATATTCATTTCAGCTTCTGTTTCAGATTTATGATGATGATGAAAAGGGATTATCAGCAATTGTTGCTAATGTACTGTCTTCATGTGCTATTTCCATACGCATATTTATGTCCTTCAAATTCGAGTTGATTTTTCTTATTTTTCTACGTTTAGTTGATGGTGATGATGAAGATGATCAAGGTAGTATGGTGTAGATTATGAACTAGTTTTTTTCCTTTTTTTTGAGCCAACTATGTAGTTAGTACTGTCATTAATACGTTTTTTTTTAGTTTCATTATTTATTTTCGTAGGTTTACATAACAATGACGGTGGTGATGAAGATATCGAAGACACTATTGATGTAGATGACCATTCGAGACTATGTTTTTAGGCTTGTTTCTTCACAATTTTTTGGTTACATTTTTATGGCTTTTATTTCTTAGGTTCTAGTGGAATGAAAAAATTTGAAATAAAATTTCAGTATTATAACTTAGTATAAAAATTAACGATTAAAAATAAATTTATATCAATTAATATATATCCCTTGTAAAAAAAAACATTAGTAAAAAAACTATTAGAAATTAATCAACAATATTTACATTTTAAATAATAAATATTACCTGCAATTTCAGTGGGTTCGTCAGTTAACTCTAAAGCTATTTGGCTAAATATATTATCTATTTTTAATCAATCCTTTGCTAATGCTTTTAATTTGAAAGTTTTTTCAACAGCAGCCGCTTTTGCTTTACCAGACTACTCATTATTGGTAGAGAAGAATAGGGGTTCTTTTTAATCTTATTAATTTTTCCTCTGCCTCTTCCATTGTTTCTGATAATATTAATTGTAATTATGAATTACTTTCTTATTATTATGACAATGAAATAGCAATTCTTAAAAATCTATAATTTAAATAATAATTTACCTGCTGTGCCACTTATTTGAACATAAAACGTTGGCCATGTCGGTCAGACCCTTCACAATGTTTAACTATCGTTTGTAATAATTTACAATACTTAGTACTTTTTAACAATGATTCAGGCTATTTACATCCGGTACCACGATATTCAATATATCAATTTCTTTATTGGACGAATCATTTAAAAATAAAACTAATGCATACATAAAAGCAATCTGAAAAATACAGATTATTGAAATAAAAAATTATTTTAAAAATAGTAAAGAATTGTAATGTATTTTTTCAATGATTTTTACTAACCTTAAATGTTTTACGTAATTAAACATAAAACGAAGCTTTACACACAACACAAATTTTTATCTAGCTAAATTAGTCCACAAGTTCGTATTTTGTACACAATACACACTGAGTAAACGTCTAGAGAGAAGTTTATAGTACACTTTTTTTTGTTTAACACAATATTAATATGGTTCAGTTTTTGTATTGAACTTATTTAATCTTGATATTATTTACATTAATATGCTAATCGACAAATAACTTTTAAGTTATATAAAAATATAATTATACACTGATATACACTATATTAGATATATTACACTATATTAGACACAAAGATTAATACACTGAAACACTGATGTGAGTGATGTGCGTCTTAACGAAGAACAAGAACACTGTTAACAAGATTCGACATGTTGCTTCGTGACGTCACGCGTTGTCGCTTATTATTTCGTTCCTTAATATGTTGTATTTATATTAATATTTTCGTTAATTTTTATTTATTGTATATAATTCAATACAAGATTATATTATGTTATATTCGTTATTATATTCATGTTATTTAATAGAAATTAAAGGCAGTTTTTTATATATAATATACTCAATTGACTAGAAGTGAAGTGACCTATGAATAACAAATTAACAAACAACTAAAGACTATCAAATTGTGCTTGTAATACAATAAATGAATAAATCGATCATAATAATGATAAAAATAAATTTACGTCATGTAATTATTGTTTCTATAAATTTAATGAAAAACGGAAATAAAAATAGTATCTAATTAAGTCGAAATCTTGGAATTGAATTTCAAATCAAGAGTAAAGAAAAATAACTCTGTTCATTTATTTATTTATTTTTTGACGGCTATCTTAAAATTTAACTATGCACGCGTTAGTGAAATTTAATAAAGTCTAAATAACAGATTAGTATATACCTAATTATGTGGCTAGGTCTAAATCTGGCTAATCAAGAGTTATGGAGCAAAAATACTTGGAAAATCACATACCTACCTACTTATTTATCTAACAAATTTAGAATACAGAACAAAGACAGTTTTTTTCTGTATTCTGAGTTAACAAATTAGGTACGAAATTGGGTATGCAAATGAAACAAGTAAAATTATTGGTTAAAGTAACAAAACAAGTAATAAACGAATAAATAATTAATATTTTTAATCTAAAAATATTTCATTAAATCGATGGAAATTTCTTCTGATTATTATTTAAAATTGAATTTGGTATTATCTAATCTCTGAAACGGCTGGACAGATTTTGACGGGGTCGAAGTTGCGCCCCCAGCTAGTAATATAATAAATACTTATATAAAAATATAATAAATTTAGATATACTTAAATATATAAATATAAGCGGGTGGAAGATTACGATTATAATAGTTATTATTATGTACTCAGCTACATGGTATTTACTAGACTAATAATATTAAACGATTAGATTCATTAAAATTTTTGGTCAAAAATATCTTGAATTGAATTAAATTGTTATTTATTCCATTGTTGACAAATAAATTTTATGCTAGCTGAGTTCACTTGAAAAAAATTAACACCAGATTAATCTGATTTGATGCAAATACAACTTAAATCATCATCATCATTTCAGCCGACCACAGATCCACTGCTGGACATAGGCATCCATAAGTTCACGCCAAAAATGGCGTAAACTCGTGTGTTTTGTCCATAGTCACCACGCTGGGCAGGCAGGTCGGTGACCGCAGGGCTGGCTTTGTAGCACCGAAGACGCTGCTGCCCATCTTCGGCCTGTGTGTTTCAAAGCCAGCGGTTAGATGGTTATCCCGCCATCGGTCGGCTTCTTAAGTTCCAAGGTGGTAGTGGAACTGTGTTATCCCTTAGTCGCCTCTTACGACACCCACGGGAAGAGAGGGGGTGGCTATATTCTTAATGCGGTAACCACACAGCATATTATTTAACTTTATAATATTGTTAACGTGATTTGTAATCCCTTATAAACCAGTTGTATTTGTTATTATTTATAAACAATTACAAGGAAATTTATGTTATAGGAAAGGTCACTTAAATAATAAATTATTGATTGATTGATTACAATGAAACAACTTTTTCGGATTTTAGCGCGGCTTATTAAGTTTTTTAGATGCCCGACATTTTAGATACTTTACAGGAACTATGGTCACGGGAGAATATCCTGAAAATGTTGTTTCATTATAATGGGTGAAATTCGCGTAAACATTAGAAAACAATAACATTTTTTACTTTAATTTCATTTTATAGGTGATTATAATATTACAGGTGATTATAATACTACAGGTGTTTATAATACTACAGGTGATTATAATACTACAGGTGATTATAATACTACAGGTGATTATAATACTACAGGTGATTATAATACTTTTTAATTTCCGACGATAGTTTTTGAGAATAAATAATGACATTTCTATATTATGATCGCCATTTAATCCCTATACCAGTTATCAAGTTAATTAGACTTAGAAGTTGCCAAAAACTAGGTTGATTGATTGATTCAGCATAACATGTCACATTGGGCGTGGGTATCAATAACGTCCAGACAAGGGTAGCCTGATGAAGTATGCCTTACCATACTTGGTTATATTTTACATCAGTCTATCCTTGTCTGGACCGGACCTGGTCCTGATCCAGTATGCCTTACCATACTTGATAATATTTTACATCAGGCTATCCTTGTCTGGACCGGACCTGGTCCTGATCCAGCATGCCTTACCATACTTGATTATATTTTACATCAGGCTATCTTTGTCTGGACCGGACCCGGTCCTGATAGAGCTTGCCGGATCAGGCGTACCTTATCCTATCCTGATCCGGTCCAGATACATGATCTGGTTGAGCCTGACCTTTTTTCTACTCGGGAAGCTGGGCTGGCGGGTTGGTGACCGCAGGGCTGGCTTTGTCGCACCGAAGACGCTGCTGCCCGTCTTTGGCCTGTGTATTTCCAAGCTAGCAGTTGGGTGGTTATAATATAAGTCACAAAATATATCGACAGTATTTCGTGAGGTCTTCCAAGCTTGAGAAGTTTTCAGAGTTTTTAGATTAAAAGTCAGATATATAAATACCAAAATCTGAGAATATTGAGTTTAAAGTTTCAAATATTGTATTATAACAGTAAAATAGGTCAATAAAGTGATGGCATAAAAGACAAAAGCAGTGAAAAACGGTAACTGATTAATGCCTAAGTAGTGTAATTGTATTTGCTAGCAAACGAAAAAAACCGACTTCAATTACATCGACAAGTAATACAACGTAAGTAGACGAAAAAACAGTCAAGTAAATACGCGCTATCAGAGATTGATCAAAAAGTAGTCATCGGAACTCGATCATATTTAAGTGGGACCACATGATAAACGACGGCTTTCGATTAAATTAAAAAAATTATCAAAATCGGTACACCCAGTAAAAAGTTATGCGGATTTTCGAGGTTTTCGCTTGGTTTCCTTATCATGGTACCACACTCCTTTCCAACAAAAAAAGAATTATCAAAATCGGTTCATAAACGACGTAGTGATCCCCGAACACACATTAAAATAGATTAACCTCCTCCTTTTTTGAAGTCGATTAAAAAAACATACTTTTTGCTGTGAATAATTGGTAAAGAACCTTTTTATCTAAGTTCGTTTCACACTTGACTGATTTTTTTTAACACACACGTCTCATGAATATGAAACCGATTCATAAAGATACGACAATATCCTGTTTATTGAGAAAAGGAATGGAAAAATCGGCGCGCACCGACCTCAACTGGTTCTGTTAAGACGCTCTTATTATATACCAATCGAGACTTAGAGGTGTTTATATTTGTATAAATATTTATTTCTGGTCTGAAAGAATTTTATTTGTTTTTTATTTATCAAGCTTTATCGCACAAATAAGATACATTTTAGAACGATTAGATACAAAAACAAATAATGTATGCAAAGCCGACCTTATCGCTTATAGCGAACTCTTCCAGGCAACCTTTAATAAAAGTAGTAGGTATAGGAAAAATATGTCCCAATTGCTATCATAGACATCTGATAGCGATCGTTTCTCAAAGTGGGGAATATGACGTGGTGCATTAAGCTCCGATCCTTCTTCTATGTGGAAAATGATTCCCACCAGCGGCGTAGCGGGGGGGGAGGCATCATGCCTCTGGCGCTACTCAAAAACTGGCGCCATATGGTCCGCAAAAAATAAATTGCTGGATATTTATGGTTTTTGAATGGGGCGGGGGGCGCTAAAGAAATATTGTGCCCCGGGCGCGAGTTAAGCTCGCTACGTTATTGATACCCACGCCCAATGTGACATGTTATGCTGAATCAATCAATCAACCTAGTTTTTGGCAACTTCTAAGTCTAATTAACTTGATAACTGGTATAGGGATTAAATGGCGATCATAATATAGAAATGTCATTATTTATTCTCAAAAACTATCGTCGGAAATTAAAAAGTATTATAATCACCTGTAGTATTATAATCACCTGTAGTATTATAATCACCTGTAGTATTATAATCACCTGTAGTATTATAAACACCTGTAGTATTATAATCACCTGTAATATTATAATCACCTATAAAATGAAATTAAAGTAAAAAATGTTATTGTTTTCTAATGTTTACGCGAATTTCACCCATTATAATGAAACAACATTTTCAGGATATTCTCCCGTGACCATAGTTCCTGTAAAGTATCTAAAATGTCGGGCATCTAAAAAACTTAATAAGCCGCGCTAAAATCCGAAAAAGTTGTTTCATTGTAATCAATCAATCAATAATTTATTATTTAAGTGACCTTTCCTATAACATAAATTTCCTTGTAATTGTTTATAAATAATAACAAATACAACTGGTTTATAAGGGATTACAAATCACGTTAACAATATTATAAAGTTAAATAATATGCTGTGTGGTTACCGCATTAAGAATATAGCCACCCCCTCTCTTCCCGTGGGTGTCGTAAGAGGCGACTAAGGGATAACACACTTCCGCTACCACCTTGGAAGTTATAAAGCCGACCGATGGCGAGATAACCATCTAACTGCTGGGTTTGAAATACACAGGCCGAAGACGGGAAGCAGCGTCTTCGACGCGACCTGCCCAGCTTGGTGACTATGGGAAAAACACATGAGTTCACTCCATTTTTGGCGTGAACTTGAGGAGGCTTATGTCCAGCAGTGGACTATATTGGGACAGTGGGCTGAAGTGATGATGATGATGATGAAATCGGTCCAGTCGTTTCAGAGATTAGCCGAAACAAACGACAGAAAGACAGACAAAAATTGTAAAAATGTTATTTTGGTATATGTACTGTACATCCATATGAATTTAATAAAAAGCGGTTATTTTAATATTACAAACAGACACTTTAATTTTATTTATTTGTATAGATAAAGTTGAATTGGTATGATTTAAAAAAAAAAAAATACGGTCACCAACCCGCCTGCCCAGCGTTGTGACTATGGGCTCCATTTTTGACGTGAACTTGTGGAGGCCCATGTCCAATAGTGGACTGTGATAGGCTGAAGTGATAAAAAATCAATAGTTTATTCGATCTACGGAAAATAAAAATATATTAATATTATAAAGCTGATGAGTTAAATTGAACGCATTAATTTTAGGATTTACTGGTTTGATTTGAAAAACTATTGAATGTAAAGTTCTTATCGCCGCGCCGCTTTACTTAGGGAGTAAGGTGGTGAATGCGTGACGAGTGCGTAACGAGGCGAACGGAAGTTGAGAGGGAGATATAAGTTAGTGAAGATAGAAAGAGAGTTACGGGATATTATGTACAATCGAGGAGTGTATGGATAGGTTAGGGTTTTTTTTTTGTATGAAACTGTCGTTAAACGTTGTATTTTTTTTTTTTTTTTTTTTTTTTTTTTTTTTTGATTTTTGATTGTACTTCTTAAGTTAGATAGGTTAGGGTTAAATTACACTCCTCGATTGTACATAATTACCGAGTTACGTTTCGTAAGTTTTACTTCAGTCGTGTGGACTATAAAGCACTTTTTTTTTGAGTAAGTGCGGAGTTTTTTCTGATATCTCTTTGAAGAATTTTTATTTCGAAATTTTATAATTGATTGATTAAAAATATATATAATTTAAATTTGTGAAATAACGATTAGTGCTTTTGAAGCTCGAATTAAAAAAAATAGTTTTATGTTTGATACCGCAGTTACTTGATATAAATTGAAATAGTGTTTCTTTTGAAAATAAACACAAAATTTATAACCCGCGTAAATATAAATCAACGCATACGAAGTCTCAGTTAGTAATTAATTTTTTATAACAAAAATACAGTGTACTTGAATAACTTAAAAATATATACATACCTCCTTTAGTTTTTAAATCCGCAATAAGAAATAAAACACTTTTTTTTCTGTTTCCGTCACTCGAACACTAAGGACTTATTTATGGTAATTTTATTGCGATGTTTTTTTTTTTCATATAATTTATTAAAAAGAACACATCTGTTCCGTCCGCGCGCGGAGTTTGAACTGAAACATTGAGCGTCTGCTGTCTACAATAGTTGTAACTTGTTGTTAGGGTTGTGACTTTTCTATGAATGCCTTGCAAGACATAATACTAGCTAAAACGTTGAACTTTAGTCACATTTTTATATTTTATTTATTTATTTGTTTGTATTTGGAAAACAAACAGTGCAATATCACATAAAATAAAGAATAATAACAACAGATTATGTTTCCACTTATAACTAACACATACAAAAACAATATCAAAACCGTTGATCGTAAAAAGAATTAATGAAGTATCAAAAACGAGTGTGCTTTAGACCACACGATTCTCTTTTTATCTTCACGAACATATATCTGCCTCTCAAATTCCGTTCGCCTCGCCCGATCACACTTTTCGTGACGCTCTCGTCACGCATTCACTAACTCACTCTCCAAGACAAGTATACGTAAAGAAGTTTTACTTCAAAGAGCAAATAACAAAAGTTTTGTCTCAATCGCACATTTCGTATATTAGTACAAATCGACACCAGCAATTTATACTAAGCTAACTCATAAAAGTGAACTTTACAATTGAGGCTTATAAAAGGGAAAAACGTGATACCTTTTATATTAATTAAGAAACTTATTTGAAATTTGGTATCTTTAATATTTAATTTATTCATTGCAATTTCACAATTTGTATTATTACAAAAAAAAAACACATTTATTCAAGTTGCATTAAGACAACCAAGTTATCGAAAATTCGAGTTGGCGTAGTATAAATTGTTGGTGTCGAAATGAAGCGAATTTCTTTGAATCTTATACTACTTACAGATAATAACGGCCAGTTTCAATATTCCATCTATTCTGAATTCGGTTACTAGATATAGAATTTTGACGTAAGCAGCATTGCAAGTGTCAAAAATCTAACGCTAATGGGCAAACGGGAGATAAGTAGATTATTGACAACGACCGTAAAAGAAAAGAAGAAACAAGAAACAAAATCAAAACTATTACGACGAAAAATTAAACTATGATATATATTACAGCTTCGTTTAATTAGTAATTAATGAACGTTTAATTAATAATAATAATTATTATATTATTATAATGAAAAATCAACAAAAGACAATAAACAAAAATACCTCAATGTTGTGGCTTACTGGGATTTGTTTTATAGCATTTTATTTTAAAACGTTTGACAGCCCTAAAAACTTGGCGCCATTAAGTGTAAACCTCAAATATGACGTAGATTACAAGTGGAAGCGGGAAACAATTAATTAATGATGATCTTTTTTATATAAAAAAACTAGCTGTACCCTGTGTGCGTTGCTACTCTTTTTTTTTGGTCGGACCAGCTAAATAATACTGTTTTCAAGCAGCATTGTGTTCCTGTTGGTGAGTAAGGTGACCAGAGCTCTTGGGGGGGGATTGGGGATTAGGTCGGCAACGCGCTTTCGATGCTTCTGGTATTGTAGGCGTCTATAGTCCACGGTAATCTCTTACCATCAAGTGAGCCGTACGCTTTTTTGCCGACCTGGTGATATAAAAAAAAAATAGCAACTTTGAAACCTTTGTGGGATCATGCACAACACTTTTCGCCGAAGATCGTGACATGATCAAATGCATAGTTAACGATATCTTCAAATGCATAGTTAACGATATCAAAGGATATATAGACAAACATTTATTTTTATATATATAGATTATTGGGAAAAACTAACTAGAACAATTTTTTCCACATTTTTTGTACGATTCATCTGATGGTAAGCGATTACCGTATCTTATAAATGCAACACCAGAAGCATCGCAAGCGCGTTGCCAGTCTTACTCCTGACCCTCCCAGAATCTCTCTACCTCACCACAGGAATACAAAGCTTCTTGAGAGCAGTGTTATTTAGCTGTGATCTTCTGTAAGGTTCAGGTACGTCCCCAGATTTGACAGTTCAGGTGCTCTAGAATTTAGATATATTCTTGTGCCGTGTGGCTACGGTATCAAAGAATATAGCCACCCCCTCTCTTCCCGTGGGTGTCGTAAGAGGCGACTAAGGGATAACACACTTCCACTACCGCCTTGGAACTTAAAAAGCCCACCGATGACGAGGTAACCATCAAACTGCTGGCTTTGAAATACACAGGCCGGAGACGGCCAGCAGCGTCTTCGGTGCGACAAAGCCAGCCTACGGTCACCAACCCACCTGCCCAGCGTGGTGTTTGGGTCACACACATGATTTCGCACCATTTTCAGCGCGAACTTGTGGAAGCCTATGTCCAGCAGTGGACTGCAATAGGCTGAAATAATGATATCCTCTCATCTTACCCGCTATCATCTTATAACATATAACCTAGCGCCTTCCCCACATCGGTGAGAAGTTTTTCCCTGAACCCTATTTATTCATATTATATTATATTAATATTATATTAATACAATAATGAATTGATTTAAAACGAATTTACTCACTCATAATTGAACTTTGTGTATGAGTATTGTATTTAACCGCCCGCTCGCAGCTTCTTCAACGTGACTCACACGATTGTGTCTGTACCGTTTTCTCTAATTATAACTGTGTTTGAAAGAAACAGAATACCTACTTCAATTACATCGACAAGTAATACAACGTAAGGATTCGGTTAAACGGTCAACTAAATACGGATTATTGGTCTCGACTACGCAAAAATACCGTTCAATTGACAATCTCCTTCTTGTTTTGAAGTTGGTTGAAAATATAGCCTAGTCAGTCAGTTCAGCCTATTGCAGTTCACTGCTGGATATAGGTCTCCTCAAGTACGCGAAAGACATCCCGATATTCCGCAATCCTCATCCATGCCTATGTCACTCGGTCATAACACATAACGTAGCATAACTAAGCTAAGGCCACAGCAGAAAGTACCTTGTTCAAACTTAGAGCAATTCGACTGGAGATGTCCTCAATCTCACTTGCGGAGTCAGGTTAGATTTAGAAACATGAAAAATTGACAAACAGGCCGAGCTACTTTCACATTGAAAAGAACTAGTTACGCCGCGCGGTTTTACACGCATAATTTCCGAAACTGTTCGAATATCGAAATAAAAAACAGCCTATGTGTAATTCTTCTCCATATATCTACGTACGTTTCAGCCTGCAATATCCCACTGCTGGGCATAGGCCTCTTTTCCCATGTAGGAGAAGGATCAGAGCTTAATCCACCACGCTGCTCCAATGCGGATTTGCGGATATATTCCCTACTATGAGTAACGATCTCTATCAGGTGTACATGATAACAAACGGGACGAACGGCTTGACGTGCTCTCCGAGGCACGGTGAGGAGACCCACAAGGACTGCACAAACACCCAGACCATGACAAACATCTGTACGGCCAATACTAATGACACGTGAACGTGAACAACAACGTGAATGAGAAACTAACATACATTTGTATTAACCATTCTGGACCCCCGGCACAAGAGAAATTCCTGAGGTCGTTAAGTGTGAGGAATTTATTTTTTTCCTCACAATATTCGCATTCATAATATTAAGGGATTATAGGGTCAAATATGAAAAGGATGACGCGATAATTTCGTGTGAATATGCGTCATCTATACGTATAATAAAATTGTAACTGATGTCTGTAAGTACATCAAATTTAATAAAACGTATTGTTAAATTAAATTCCAAATTATTACCTAAGAATGAATTTTTATAACCAATTAGTTGATGATTATGGGCTGGTATTTTTTATAAACAAGCGAACGGCTCACCTGATGGTAAGCGATTAACGTAGCTTATAGACGTCAACACCAGAAGCATCGCAATCACGTTGCCGACCCTACCTACTATTTAACGTTCGATGAGGAATTACAAAGGGCATCAATAAGTTACGTCAAACGAGATTCACGATTATTTGACCGCTCCCTCGTCCTCGTCACAAATGGTAAAATACGTTAGAAAACATTATATATATATATAGTTATAGGTACCAATTGAGAATTTATTTTTATACTAGCTGCGCCAGCGACTTTGTCCGGACGGAACAGTGACTTTGGATAGCATTTTTTGGTAATATCTTTCGGTTTATTATCGGACATTAGAATATAGCTCTGATATTTTTCTCTTGTAGCGAGCTTATAAAACATTTACATAAACCTTTCATATTTCCAAACAAACTTTCATCCTCTATTCCCTATTGTTATTTTACACCCTTGAGGGTAAAACTTTTATAAACTTTGAATGTCATATTTATTTATATCGAATCAACAGCTTAAAAAATTTCAAGCTTCAAGCTCTAAAAATGATGATACTGCCATACAAATTTTCATCCCCACCTTTTAACCCCTTACACACCTTTTTTCGCATTAAAAAGCTTAGTCCTAGTCCTTTCTCAGGCTCTAAAGATCTATCTGTGTACCAAATTTCATCTAAATCGGTTCAGTAGTTTTAGCGAGGAATCGCTACAGATAGACAGGTGGACAGATAGACGGAGTTACTTTCGCATTTATAATATTAGTAAGGATAATATTTACTAAAATGAAAAAAACTAACGGATATCGCTAGTACGAGCACACAGGTCGTAAAAAATACACGGTACTATGATGAGTCAATTAATTAAAAAAAAGTTTTTGTTAGTGTATACAAACGTTTTGAACGAATTTTCCTCCTTTTATATGTAGAGATTTTTCTCGGAAAACAAATTTTTTTTTAGGATTCCGTACCATAAAAGGAAAAAACGGCACCCTTATAGGATCACTTTATAGTCCGTCTGCCTGTCAAGACCCTTTTTCTCAGGCACGCGTGGAGGTAGATGAAATTTATTTCAAATACTCACGTCAACTGTCCCTTGAGAGCTGTGACAAAATTAAAATTCCAAGCCAAAGCAATCGAAAGATACAGACGTTTATGATGCAAATTTTCGACACTCGCAAGGGAACCAAAACCTACTAGGTCATCATCATCATCATCATCATCATCATCATCATTATCATCATTACAGCCTATACAGTCCACTGCTGGACATAGGCCTCCACAAATTTACGCCAAAAATAGCGTGGCTTCATGTGTTTTGCCCATAGTCACCACGCTATGCAGGCGGGTTGGTGACCGCAGGGCCTACTTACTATCATTTACTATGAAGCAACGTCTTAACCCTCGTTGCACGAGTCCGACTCGCACTTGGCCTGTTTTTTTTATACTACCTGACCCGGTGAACTTCATACCGGTAATTTTTTACCATATCTTTTTTCTGTTACACAAGCCTGTTATTTAGACAACCTTAGGTCTCGCTTCTGAATTATGTTAATGAGAGAGATTTAAAGCCAACGCTATGATTAATCTTATAAAATAAAAACAAAGTTTTATAAAACTACGTCTAAAAAAGGAGGAAGTTCTCGATTCGAAATTTTTTCGAGAACTTTCGACTGAGTCGACCGAGTTCGATGATTTTTTTTTTTAATCGAAAGGTGGTGCGTGGCTGACAATTAATTTTCGAGTTATATTTAATAATGCGTATTTACTCGACTGACGTTATATCGCATAACTTTTCACTGGAAATCCCGATTTTGATGATTCTTATTTTAGTCGCAATGTGATGCTTGTATTGTAGTTAGTTTTAAAGATCAAGATATACTGAGTAATCTTTGATGACGCGTATTGACACCTTTTACTTTTCACGATTTAGCACATTTATTAACTGCAATAATAATAACAGTCATCACGTAGACTATACATTAGACACTGTATAGCCATCATACACAGACTATACATAAGAATCTTACGCTTTTTTTAACGTTACGGAATTTTTTTGCCGGCAAGGGTACCCCCCCGCAACGCCCCCATAAGGAACTTCGTTCCAAAAATTTAGTAGACTATATTTACTCTTTAAGCCCCAAAACTTTACGTGGTATTTTGAATAAAGCCCTTGAGACATATTATTAAAATAAAATTCACCACCACTTCAGCCTGTCCCAGTCCACTGCTAGACATAGGCCTCCACAAGTTCGCGCCAAAAATGGCGTGAACTCATGTGTTGCCCAGTCACCACGCTAGGCAGGCAGGTTGGTTACCGCAGGGCTCGCTTTGTCTCACCGAAGCTGCTGTCCGTCCTCGGCCTGTGTATTTCAAATTTAAATAAAATAAAATAAACCCAGTTTTTTAATTATTTATTTATTAGCAAAAATAAATAAGGCTTACATTTTATTATACATTACAAATTGTGACAATTCAAGTTAGTTTACTTCATAAAAAAATTATGTCATTTATTAAGATTAGGCCTTTACTCTTAGCCTTTTAACAAGTTGTCGATAACGCTATTTGACGGATGACGTTACAAATAAACTTTGACAGCGGGAGGTAGAAGAGGGCAGTAGGACCTGTTTATCTTGAATTGATAAACTACAACTATATTCGAATAAAAATATCTCATAAATATAGAATTTCATGGTAAAAAGAATTATACATCATTAGCGACCCATCGCCGCGTTGGCGCAACGGTCACAGCCATGGATTGTACCTGTTGCGCTGGCGGTTGCAGGTTCGATCCCCGCACATGACAAACATTTGTATTGGCCATACAGGTGTTTGCCGTGTTCTGGGTGTTTGTGCAGTCCTTGTGGGTCTCCCCACCGTGCCTCGGAGAGCACGTTAAGCCGTCGGTCCCGGTTGTTATCATGTACACCTGATAGCGATCGTTACTCATAGTAGGGAATATATCTAATTATATATATAATATATATGAGAACCTCCTCTTTTTCTTGAAAGTAGTTTAAAAATGTTTAGAAATCCTAATGTGTGGGTAACACAAAAATAAAATCGTACAAGTTCAGAAAAAGTATCATATAAAAGTCAGTCAGTCAGTTCAGCCGATTGCAGTCCACTGCTGGACATAGGCCTCCCAAAGTTCGCGCCAGACATCCCGGTTTTCCTCAATCCACCCATCATACAAAAGGAAAGCTTATAATACTTAGCTTACTAACTTCTTCTACTTCTTCTTCTTCTTCTTAGATTTTGGCGTCATTTATTAAAAATCCAACAATATAAATATCTTTATTTTACAGCCATTATTTTACATTACATAATTTTTAATTATTAACAATTATTTTCCAATGTATAGCTTTGCTAGCAATTTTTTTTCCTAGTTTTCATTTATGTATTATTTTAGAGTATTACAGGTTTAAAATAGCTCTTAAAGATATATTTTTGGAGTTAAGGCCCCGGTATGAAAAAATATGAGGATAAAAATCAACTGAACGAATATCAACGAAAACGACCTCGTTACGTTTTTGTTAACGCCATCTATCGGAACCAAATAGTACACCGATAGATGGCGTTATTTAATACGTTTATTTACCATTTGATATGGTATTAATCTTCTTTTTAGACTAGTAAGCCTTTTCGTGCCTATTTAGACAGTCGATCTGAAGGAGTAAACTCCAGTCGAGCGTCGGAGCTGACACACACTATTTTCACATTTCATACGACTGTTTGTTACTAAATAAATTTTAAATAATATAAACGTTGTATTACTTGTCGAATTGAAGTCGTTGTATTTATGCGAGCAAACACAATTATTTTAGAAGTCCATTGAAATAATATTTCCCTTGGCCGCGACATAGCTTGAGAACGACTTCTCGTTTTCAGTCATATTTTTTCAAGTCTATAGACAGTCCTTACGAATTAATAAGTTAACAAAGTCACGCAGAAAATTGGAAATGCACAAATTTTTCTTTGGTTGTTACTTTATAAGACCCCCCCTCTACCCCCTCTCCTACCATATCTATCACCCTTTTATAACCAGCCACAATTTTACATATATAGCTAGTTTAAAAGCCAGTATCATTTGTTGCTAACATAGGCTGGTACATAAGAAAATCTAACAGATAAAACAGAGCAGCGTAAAAACCAGTATCATTTGTTGCTAACATAGGCTGATACATTATAATATATAACAGATAAAACGGAGCAGCGTAATTAACCACAGACCCTTTCTTCTACATTGAGAAAGAGCCCAATGTGAGATAATTTTTTTTAGTAACAAGTTAAATTGGATCAGAAATATTTCAGACTGCCACATTTAA